>NC_060192.1:1915416-1917916 GCF_021184085.1 Oncorhynchus gorbuscha | reverse complement strand
GCCACACAGACAGGAGATTAGAGATACATCCCAAATAGCAACCCATTCCTTATATACAGTGCATTCAGAAAGTACTCAGTCCCCTTGACCTTTTCCACATTTTGTTACGTTACAGCCTTATTCTAAAATGTTACATTTTTTCCTCATCAATCTACACACAATACCCCATAATGACAAAGAAAACAGGTTTAGACATTTTTCGTTTAGACATTACAAATACAAATGGAAATACCTTATTTTCATTACATTACATTTTACATTTAAGTCATTTAGCAGACGCTCTTATCCAGAGCGACTTACAAATTGGTGCATTCACCTTATGACATCCAGTGGAACAACCACTTTACAATAGTGCATCTAAATATTTTAAGGGGGGGGGGTGAGAAGGATTACTTTATCCTATCCTAGGTATTCCTTAAAGAGGTGGGGTTTCAGGTGTCTCCGGAAGGTGGTGATTGACTCCGCTGTCCTGGCGTCAATCATTTTCATAAGTATTCAGACCCTTTGCTATGAGACTCAAAATTGAGCTCAGCTGCATCCTGTTTCCATTGATCACCTTTGAGATGTTTCTACAACTTGATTGGAGTCCACCTGAGGTAAATTCGAAAGGCACACACCTGTCTATATAAGGTCCCACAGTTGACAGTGCATGTCAGAGCAAAAACCAAGCCATGAGGTCAAAGGAATTGTCCGTAGAGCTCCGAGACAGGATTGTGTCGAGGCACAGATCTGGGGAAGGGTCTCAAAAAATGTCTGCAGCATTGAAGGTCCCCAAGAAAAGTCTCCCCCATCATTCTTAAATGGAAGAAGATTGGAACCACCAAGTCTCTTCCTAGAGCTGGCCCCATCGGCCAAACTGAGCAATTAGGGGAGAAGGGCCTTGGTCAGGGAGATGACCAAGAACCCGATGGTCACTCTGACAGAGCTCCAGAGTTTCTTTGTGGAGATGGGAGAATCTTCCAGAAGGAAAACCATCTCTGCAGCACTCCACCAATCAGGCCTTTATGGTAGAGTGGCCAGACGGAAGCCACTCCTCAATAAAAGGCACATGACAGCCCTCTTGGAGTTTGCCAAAAGGCACCTAAAGACTCTCCGACCATGAGAATCAATATTCTCTGGTCTGATGGAAACCAAGATTGAACTCTTTGGCCTGAATGCCAAGCATTACGTCTGGAGGAAACCTGGCACCATCCCTACGGTGAAGCATGGTGGTGGCAGCATCATGCTGTGAGGATGTTTTTCAGCTGCAGGAATTGGAAGACTAGTCAGGATCGAGGGAAAGATGAATGGAACAATGTACAGAGAGATCCTTGATGAAAACCTGCTCCAGAGCGTTCAGGACCGGGGTGTAGGTTCACCTTCCATCAGGACAACAAACCTAAGCACACAGCCAAGACAACACAGTAGTGGCTTTGGGACAAGTCTCTGAATATCCTTGAGTGGCCCAGCCAGAGTCCGGACTTGAACCCGATCGAACATCTCTGGAGAGACCTGAAAATAGCTGTGCATCGACGCTCCCCATCCAAGCAGATTTGCAGAGAAGAATGGGAGAAACTCCCCAAATACAGGTGTGCCAAGCTTGTTGTGTCATGCCCAAGAAGACTCGAGGCTGTAATCGCTGCCAAAGGTGCTTCAACAAAGTACTGAGTAAAGGGTCTGAATACTTTTGTATTTCAGTTTCTTATTTTTAATACATTAGCAAAATGTCTAAAAACCTGTTTTTGCTTCTTCATTAGAGGGTATTGTGTGTAGATTAATGAGGAAACTGTCATCAATTTTAGAATACGGCTGTAATGTAAAAAAAGGTTAAAGGGGTCTGAATACTTTCAGAATGCAGTGTAGTGCCCTATACTGTACAATGCAGTGTAGTGCCCTATACTGTACAATGCAGTGTAGTGCCCTATACTGTACAATGCAGTGTAGTGCCCTATACTGTACAATGCAGTGTAGTGCCCTATACTGTACAATGCAGTGTAGTGCCCTATACTGTACAATACTGTACATATACTGTACAAGTAAGTAAGTAAGTTTGGGAGTCGGAATGGTAGACGGGAAAAACGCGGAAGGCAAATTTCGATTGAATGCATTCAGTTGTGCAACTGGCTAGATATCCCCTTTCCCGTTCCCAATAGTGTGTTTCTGTAGCGTGAGGCAGCTTGGTGTACAAGTACATCCCTTGGACAGGACACTAGTCTATCGCAGGGTCGTACCCCCAATCTATCTATCAAACAGCGACGCATTGGGCTATTGTGCCCTAGAATGAGCCTCTTCTCCCATCCTCTCTGTCCCTTGCTATGCCTCCTCTCTCCATCCCCTCCCACCTCTTCCCTGCCATCACTTCCATCCCTCATCTCCCCTCCATCCCTTCCTGTCCTTTACCTGCTCCACCCGACACAACTTGTCCACTGTGCCCTGGTAGTGCTTCATGCAGTCCTCAGCCAGCTGCAGGTGAGTAGAGTACTGAGACACACAGTGAGACAGGGTCAGTACACACATGTCA
>NC_060192.1:1792916-1912916 GCF_021184085.1 Oncorhynchus gorbuscha | reverse complement strand
ACCAATATCTCTACCTGTACATGATCATTTATCACTCCAGTGTTAATCTGCAATATTGTAATTATTCGCCTACCTCCTCATGCCTTTTGCACACATTGTATATAGACTCCCCTTTTTTTCTCTGTGTTATTGACTTGTTTATTGTTTACTCCATGTGTAACTCTGTGTTGTCTGTTCACACTGCTATGCTTTATCTTGGCCAGGTCGCAGTTGCAAATGAGAACCTGTTCTCAACTAGCCTACCTGGTTAAATAAAGGTGAAAAAATAAAAAATAAATGAAAAAAACACACATACACATAGGCGAACGCGCACGCGCCCACACGCACACACACACACACACACACACACACACACACACACACACACACACACACACACACACACACACACACACACACACACACACACACACACACACACACACACACACACACACACACACACACACACACACACACACACACACACACACACGCACCCAGGCGTACCTGTAGACGTCGTTTTCAATGGGCAGCAGGTCATAGCCCATGGCCTGGAAGGTGAGCTCATGCAGTACGGGGGAGACGGGGTCAAAAGCCCTGTCCAGGATGATCAGCTGAGAACGAGCCTTATCGGGACCCTGCAGAGAGAGAAGGATGGAGAGATAGAGGGGTAGAGGAGAGAGGATTTACTCTGTGTCCTGATAGCTCCTACATCAAATATGTATACAGTAATATGAATAACAATACATTTCATTTGTAACACCCTTCCATTGAAAGCCAATTGCAAAGTGCTACAGCGAGGTGGGATCTTTCGTAGCTGGTTGTTTATTAAAGTAGTACGTGTAAGTACGGTAACAGTACATGTCAGGTTCATATCTTCTATGTTCTCATATGTTCACTGCTAAAACATTTCCTTCCACCTCTAATCTAATAAACACTCGCTCCCTCATCCTTCCCTTGTTCCATCCCTCCCTCACCTCCCCCATGGTGGGGTCATCTGCCTTGTAGGCGTCCAGTTTGTCCTGCAACAGCTGGGCCAGGGTGGCATTGTCTTTGTACTCCCTGAGCGAGAGAGAGAAAGAGTGGATGGAATTTAACAATATGTTTCTATCCCATTCACTGACCCCCTGTCAATGAGAGGTTGCCTCCCAAATGGTAACCTAGTCCCTATACTACATCTGACCCATTCCCAGTAGTTCTTACATAGGGAATAGGCTGCCATTTGGGACACAGTAATATTGCTTTTCCTAATGTCCCCATTGTCTGTAATGCGCCCCCTGTGTCTCACCCTCGGTATCTGACAGCAGGGTACTCCTTCAGGGTGGCACACAGGGTGGCCAGCTGGTCTGCCAGCCTCTCCATCACTGGGTTCTTCAGCTGGGTCTTATGGGGGCTGTAGAAACTTTGGAAGGCATCCGGGTTGTCCAGAGAGTATACCTGCACACACACACACACACACACACACACACACACACACACACACACACACACACACACACACACACACACACACACACACACACACACACACACACACACACACACACATTTCATCAATCAAATGTTATTTGGCCTTTCCTTCCTGTATGTGTGTATGATGGGACAGTGACCGTGGCCTTTCCTTCCTGTATGTGTGTATGATGGGACAGTGATGTGGCCTTTCCTTCCTGTATGTGTGTATGATGGGACAGTGACCGTGGCCTTTCCTTCCTGTATGTGTGTATGATGGGACAGTGACGTGGCCTTTCCTTCCTGTATGTGTGTATGATGGGACAGTGACCGTGGCCTTTCCTTCCTGTATGTGTGTATGATGGGACAGTGACGGTGGCCTTTCCTTCCTGTATGTGTGTATGATGGGACAGTGACGTGGCCTTTCCTTCCTGTATGTGTGTATGATGGGACAGTGACGTGGCCTTTCCTTCCTGTATGTGTGTATGATCATTTACATTTACATTTAAGTCATTTAGCAGACGCTCTTATCCAGAGCGACTTACAAATTGGTGCATTCACCTTATGACATCCAGTGGAACAGTCACTTTACAATAGTGCATCTAAATCTTAAAGGGGCGGGGGGGGGAGGGAATACTTATCCTATCCTAGGTATTCCTTAAAGAGGTGGGGTTTCAGGTGTCTCCGGAAGGTGGTGATTGACTCCGCTGTCCTGGCGTTGTGAGGGAGTTTGTTCCACCATTGGGGGGCCAGAGCAGCGAACAGTTTTGACTGGGCTGAGCGGGAGCTGTACTTCCTCAGTGGTAGGGAGGCGAGGAGGCCAGAGGTGGATGAACGCAGTGCCCTTGTTTGGGTGTAGGGCCTGATCAGAGCCTGGAGGTACTGAGGTGCCGTTCCCCTCACAGCTCCGTAGGCTGTGAGGTAGTGGGGCAGTGACGATGGGGCAGTGACGTGGCCTTTCCTTCCTGTATGTGTGTATGATGGGACAGTGACCGTGGCCTTTCCTTCCTGTATGTGTGTATGATGGGACAGTGACGTGGCCTTTCCTTCCTGTATGTGTGTATGATGGGACAGTGACGTGGCCTTTCCTTCCTGTATGTGTGTATGATGGGACAGTGACGTGGCCTTTCCTTCCTGTATGTGTGTATGATGGGGCAGTGACGTGGCCTTTCCTTCCTGTATGTGTGTATGATGGGACAGTGACGTGGCCTTTCCTTCCTGTATGTGTGTATGATGGGCCTTTCCTTCCTGTATGTGTGTATGATGGGACAGTGACGTGGCCTTTCCTTCCTGTATGTGTGTATGATGGGGCAGTGACGTGGCCTTTCCTTCCTGTATGTGTGTATGATGGGGCAGTGACGTGGCCTTTCCTTCCTGTATGTGTGTATGATGGGACAGTGACCGTGGCCTTACCTTCCTGTATGTGTGTATGATGGGCCTTTCCTTCCTGTATGTGTGTATGATGGGACAGTGACGTGGCCTTTCCTTCCTGTATGTGTGTATGATGGGCCTTCCTTCCTGTATGTGTGTATGATGGGCCTTTCCTTCCTGTATGTGTGTATGATGGGCCTTTCCTTCCTGTATGTGTGTATGATGGGCCTTTCCTTCCTGTATGTGTGTATGATGGGCCTTTCCTTCCTGTATGTGTGTATGATGGGCTGTATGTGTGTATGATTTCCTTCCTGTATGTGTGTATGATGGGCCTTTCCTTCCTGTATGTGTGTATGATGGGCCTTTCCTTCCTGTATGTGTGTATGATGGGCCTTTCCTTCCTGTATGTGTGTATGATGGGCCTTTCCTTCCTGTATGTGTGTATGATGGGCCTTTCCTTCCTGTATGTGTGTATGATGGGCCTTTCCTTCCTGTATGTGTGTATGATGGGCCTTTCCTTCCTGTATGTGTGTATGATGGGCCTTTCCTTCCTGTATGTGTGTATGATGGGCCTTTCCTTCCTGTATGTGTGTATGATGGGCCTTTTGGCCCTTCCTGTATGTGTGTATGATGGGCCTTTCCTTCCTGTATGTGTGTATGATGGGCCTTTCCTTCCTGTATGTGTGTATGATGGGCCTTTCCTTCCTGTATGTGTGTATGATGGGCCTTTCCTTCCTTCCTGTATGTGTGTATGATGGGCCTTTCCTTCCTGTATGTGTGTATGATGGGCCTTTCCTTCCTGTATGTGTGTATGATGGGCCTTTCCTTCCTGTATGTGTGTATGATGGGCCTTTCCTTCCTGTATGTGTGTATGATGGGCCTTTCCTTCCTGTATGTGTGTATGATGGGACAGTGACCGTGGCCTTTCCTTCCTGTATGTGTGTATGATGGGGTGCCTTTCCTTCCTGTATGTGTGTATGATGGGCCTTTCCTTCCTGTATGTGTGTATGATGGGCCTTTCCTTCCTGTATGTGTGTATGATGGGCCTTTCCTTCCTGTATGATGTGTGTATGATGGGCCTTTCCTTCCTGTATGTGTGTATGATGGGCCTTTCCTTCCTGTATGTGTGTATGATGGGCCTTTCCTTCCTGTATGTGTGTATGATGGGCGTGGCCTTTCCTTCCTGTATGTGTGTATGATGGGTGGCCTTTCCTTCCTGTATGTGTGTATGATGGGCCTTTCCTTCCTGTAGTGACCGATGGCCTTTCCTTCCTGTATGTGTGTATGATGGGCCTTTCCTTCCTGTATGTGTGTATGATGGGCCTTTCCTTCCTGTATGTGTGTATGATGGGACAGTGACCGTGGCCTTTCCTTCCTGTATGTGTGTATGATGGGACAGTGACCGTGGCCTTTCCTTCCTGTATGTGTGTATGATGGGCCTTTCCTTCCTGTATGTGTGTATGATGGGCCTTTCCTTCCTGTATGTGTGTATGATGGGCCTTTCCTTCCTGTATGTGTGTATGATGGGCCTTTCCTTCCTGTATGTGTGTATGATGGGCCTTTCCTTCCTGTATGTGTGTATGATGGGCCTTTCCTTCCTGTATGTGTGTATGATGGGACAGTGTATGATGGGCCTTTCCTTCCTGTATGTGTGTATGATGGGCCTTTCCTTCCTGTATGTGTGTATGATGGGCCTTTCCTTCCTGTATGTGTGTATGATGGGCCTTTCCTTCCTGTATGTGTGTATGATGGGCCTTTCCTTCCTGTATGTGTGTATGATGGGCCTTTCCTTCCTGTATGTGTGTATGATGGGCCTTTCCTTCCTGTATGTGTGTATGATGGGCCTTTCCTTCCTGTATGTGTGTATGATGGGCCTTTCCTTCCTGTATGTGTGTATGATGGGCCTTTCCTTCCTGTATGTGTGTATGATGGGCCTTTCCTTCCTGTATGTGTGTATGATGGGCCTTTCCTTCCTGTATGTGTGTATGATGGGGCAGTGACGTGGCCTTTCCTTCCTGTATGTGTGTATGATGGGCCTTTCCTTCCTGTATGTGTGTATGATGGGCCTTTCCTTCCTGTATGTGTGTATGATGGGCCTTTCCTTCCTGTATGTGTGTATGATGGGCCTTTCCTTCCTGTATGTGTGTATGATGGGCCTTTCCTTCCTGTATGTGTGTATGATGGGCCTTTCCTTCCTGTATGTGTGTATGATGGGCCTTTCCTTCCTGTATGTGTGTATGATGGGCCTTTCCTTCCTGTATGTGTGTATGATGGGCCTTTCCTTCCTGTATGTGTGTATGATGGGCCTTTCCTTCCTGTATGTGTGTATGATGGGGCAGTGACGTGGCCTTTCCTTCCTGTATGTGTGTATGATGGGCCTTTCCTTCCTGTATGTGTGTATGATGGGCCTTTCCTTCATGGCGTATTTATTGGTAATGTACAGTGCATTTGGAAAGTAGTCCGACCCCTTAACTTTTCCCATATTTTGTAACGTTACAGCCTTATTCTAATAGGGATTAAATAAAAAAAATGTCCTCATCAATCTACACACAATACCCCATAATGACATCACAATACCCCATAATGACATCACAATACCCCATAATGACATCACAATACCCCATAATGAAAAAAAAATGTTTTTGTTGAAATGTCTGCAAATGTATATATATATATATATATATATATATATATATATATATATATATATATATATATATATATATATATATATATATATATATATATATATATCAAATAACGTATTTACATAAATATTCTTTGCTATGAGACTCGAAATGTGGGTAATGTGCATCTTGTTTCTGATCATCCTTGAGATGTTTCCACAACTTAATTGGAGTCCACCTGTGGTAAATTCAATTGATTGGACATGATTTGGAAAGGCACTCACCTGTATATATATAAGGTGCCACAGTTGACAGTGCCTGTCAGCGCAAAAACTAAGCCATGAGGTTGAAGGAATTATCTGTAGAGCTCAGAGACAGGATTGTGTCGAGGCACAGATCTGGGGAAGGGTACAAAACATTTCTGCAGCATTGAAGGTCCCCAAGAACACAGTGGCATCAAGAACACAGTGGCCTCCATCATTCTTAAACGGAAGAAGTTTGGAACCACCAAGACTCCAAAACTCCAAAACTCCAGACAGCCAGACAGCTGGCTGTCTGGCCAAACTGAGCAATTGGGGGAGAAGGAGTTGGTCAAAGAGGTGACCAAGAACCCGATGGTCACTGTGAGAACTCCAGAGTTCCTCTGTGGAGATTGTTGTCCTTCTGGAAGGTTCTCCCATCTCTGCAGCACTCCACTAATCAGGCCTTTATGGTGGAGTGGCCAGATGGAAGCCACTCATCAGTCCACTTGGAGTTTGCCAGAAGACACCTGAAGGACTCTCAAACCATGAGAAACAAGATTCTTCGGTCTGATGAAACCAAGGTTGAACTTTTTGGCCTTAATGCGAAGCATCACATCTGGAGGAAACCTGACACCATCCCTACGGTGAAGCATGGTGGTGGTATCATCATTCAGTGGCAGTG
The DNA here is from genome assembly GCF_021184085.1 of Oncorhynchus gorbuscha. Lineage (NCBI taxonomy): Eukaryota > Metazoa > Chordata > Actinopteri > Salmoniformes > Salmonidae > Oncorhynchus > Oncorhynchus gorbuscha. Next base: position 1,906,563 of record NC_060192.1, on the reverse strand, counting down.
ACTGGGACACTAGTCAGGTTTGAGGGAAAGATGAACGGAGCAAAGTACATAGAGTTCCTTGATGAAAACCTGCTCCAGAGCGCTCAGAACCTCAGACTGGTACGAAGGTTCACCTTCCAACAGCACAACGACCGTAATCACACAGCAAAGACAACACAGGAGTGGCTTCGGGACAAGTCTCTGAATGTCATTTAGTGGACCAGCCAGAACCCGGACCTGAAACCGGACCTGAACATTTCTCTCTCCATCCTCCATCTCAATCGATCTCAAATCAAACCAAACAAAATTGTATTTGTTACATACTCAGTTTACAAAAGCTATAAAAGGTGCAGTGAAATATTTATGTGCTCCCTCAACATTGTCGTACAATAATCAATATCAATAATAAGAAGAAGAGAACAGGTCATTAGAGAAGAAGACAATATGCATAGTGGCAGTAAACTGATATGTACATAACTCTCTGGCTATTCTAGGATCCCTCTATCTCTGGATCCCTCTGGCTCCTCATGGATCGCTCGATCTCCCTCCATCTCTCTATTTCCCTGCCTCTCTCCTTCTGTTTCTCTCCCTCCGTTTGGTACCTGCGATTCGTAGGGCAGGAAGGCGATGTTGATCTCCGTCAGGGTCTTGATGGATTTGGAGGCACGGCTCTTCACTACCTCGTTGAAAAGTGGGTCTGGGCAGGCTGAAACAGGGAGAGGTTGATGTGAGTGTGAGTGGTGGTTCGGCGTGGCTCAGTTGGTAGAGCACGGCACTTACAACATCAGGATTGTGGGTTTGATAAAAGCATATTAAAACATGGGCTGGTATATTAAGAACCCTTGTTTCAAAGGATGATGATGCTGAAAATGATGAGCTCTATTTAAAAATAAATAATATATAAAATAAAAAAAGTGTTTTCTTTCATTTCACATTATTCCTTCCATGAAGTAATTTGACCAATGTCACAGCCCACTCCACCAAGAATGAATGGCTGAGGTTGCACTCATGTCCATTGAGCTGTGTAGTGAATCCACAGAGCGCTTGAGGTGTCGTGGAAAGGCTCCTCCGGGAGCTACTCACAGTCAGTGAAGAAGACGTGGGCTGCTTTGTATTTGGCTGAATGGGGGTCTTTGAAGTCTCCAATTAGGGTCTGCACAGACTGGAGAGAGAAGGACACAAGAGCGTAAGACGTCTGCCGCGTGTGTGTGTGTGTGTGTGTGTGTGTGTGTGTGTGTGTGTGTGTGTGTGTGTGTGTGTGTGTGTGTGTGTGTGTGTGTGTGTGTGTGTGTGTGTGTGTGTGTGTGTGTGTGTGTGTGTGTGTGTGTGTGTGTGTGTGTGTGTGTGTGTGTGTGTGTTTCTGTCAGCATGTGTCTGTCAGCGTGGGCCTGCATGTGCTGTATGTGTTTGAATAAGGATGGGAGAGGTAGAGAGTAAAACTGCTAGAGTGCAGTCAGCTAGAGATCCTGTCCATAGACACACATGAGTATTGTGTGGTTTGCGTAGGCTGAGTCAACAACCCTGGGTTTGGGTACCATCTCATACAGAATGGTGGCATATGGTCTCTGTGTACAGTGAGAACAGAAAGCTGAACAGAGATAGTGTTCTAAATATAGACTGTGAGAGGGAGATGATGGTGTGTGTGTGTGTACCTTGTCAGTGGGGGTAATCAGGTAAATGGCCTCCAGGGTGGGAAGAGGCTCTCGTCGCTTGTTTATATCCTCCACAACTAGGGGGGAGGAGAGAGGAGAGAGAGAGAGAGTGAGAGAGGTAGAGAGAGAGAGAGTGAGAGAGGTAGAGAGAGAGAGAGTGAGAGAGGTAGAGAGAGAGAGAGTGAGAGAGGTAGAGAGAGAGAGTGAGAGAAGTAGAGAGAGAGAGAGTGAGAGAGGTAGAGAGAGAGAGAGTGAGAGAGGTAGAGAGAGAGAGAGTGAGAGAGGTAGAGAGAGAGAGAGTGAGAGAGGTAGAGAGAGAGAGAGTGAGAGAGAGTAGAGAGAGAGAGAGAAGTAGAGAGAGAGAGGTGAGAGAGGTAGAGAGAGAGAGAGTGAGAGAGGTAGAGAGAGAGAGAGTGAGAGAGGTAGAGAGAGAGAGTGAGAGAAGTAGAGAGAGAGAGTGAGAGAGGTAGAGAGAGAGAGTGAGAGAGAGAGAGAGAGAGAGGTAGAGAGAGAGAGAGAGAGAGAGAGAGAGAGAGAGAGAGAGAGGTAGAGAGAGAGGAGAGACAGAGAGAGAGGTAGAGACAGAGAGAGAGGTAGAGACAGAGAGAGAGGTAGAGAGAGAGAGGTAGAGAGAGAGAGGGAGAGAGAGGTAGAGAGAGAGAGAGACAGAGAGAGAGAGAGAGAGAGAGAGAGAGGTAGAGAGAGAGGAGACAGAGAGAGAGAGAGACAGAGAGAGAGAGAGAGAGAGAGAGAGAGAGAGAGAGAGAGAGAGAGAGAGAGAGAGAGAGAGAGAGAGAGAGAGGAGAGAGAGAGAGAGATAGAGAGAGAGGTGGTTATATCATGGTAGCCAAATGGTAGCTACAGTCCATAGGTAACAAGTGTTGAATTTCACGTATAATTACAGAATACCTGAATAGTTTCCCTGATATTAGTGTACATTCCTTTTGTTGTTGTAAGTGTCCTTTTTAATGTTGCACACATCCCTCTCCTTCTGCCCTGCCCCCTCCCCCTTCAGTTACTGAAACATTTCCCCGGGAAATCATAATCAATCATATATGTTACAACACTTATAATGACTTTATATGGTCACTTACATTACAATGGTCTCCCACCAATATATTGGGATGTTCATTTGTACTTTGCAGAGAAGTTTGGGCAGCTAAGTATTTGTTCATGGAAGGTTTTCCTGTCTTTATCAGGTGTTTCTGTTTGTCGAGTTTTGTTGACGATATTTAAACTGTTAGTTTGCAAGTGCATGTCACGTACTGTGCTGTGCTGTACTGTACGTAAATGCCTGGCTGTTATTGAGAGAGTTGTCTAGTCTAGGCCTGTAGGCTATACAGTACATTTCTCTTTCATAATGTAAATGGCATTTGTCTTACATTATGTCATTCACAAGCTTATTGTTATATGCCCTGTTTACTGCACCCATGTGGAAGAGGGGAGTTTGGCGTATTAGGGCAGCACGGCAATTGTTCATTGGACGTTTTTGCTGTCATTATCAGAGAATAAAAGACCAACCCTCTGGTCGTATGTAAGCCAATCAAAACACAACGCAGAGGCAATCGACACCGGTCCCACATACAGTATAACAATAGAGGCTGATGAGGTTTAAATCGAGTGCTTACTGGTGATGCCCTCTGACATGATGTCTGTCATCTTGCAGCAGGAGGACAGCATCCTCATGCTCAGCTGGTCCACAATCAGCGCCTGAGGCCAGGAAGAGAAAACAATGAGAAACCAGGGAGAGTAAGACAGAGGGTTTGGAAAACAAGTTTAGGACTCTCTAATCCTATTCAAATGTTTCATTGGTAGCACTGGTGCAGTGCACCCAACTTCACAACGAGCATGAAACAGTACTGAGGAGCACCCGAAAAAGATTGATTTAAATTACATTTAGATAGATGTAGCCTTCCAGAAGGCCTTTTCTAGTCATTATACAACGTTAACAATGTCTACTGTATTTCAGATCAATTTTATGTTATTTTATATGGACAAAAAAAAAGTGATTTTCTTTAAAAAAACAAGGACATTTCTAAGTGTGAGAGTGGAGGATTATAATAATGCATATCGAATGCTGTATATGTGAGTGTCGCCTAAATAAGAAATTAAGTGTTGTTTTTGGTCTAACGGCAACCTTTTAGTATGATATTATATTCGGTATGTTAGGCCTGTGTCGAATACTAATGACTCGTGCAAATGTATTGCGAGACATTGACTCAGCTTTGATCTGAACTTTATTAAACGAGCACCATTCTGAAAAGTGGTGGAGCTCTGGTGCGCTCCGGCAGCACTACACTACCCAAGGGACTCCAAGAAGCTCCTCATTAAATATATGTATCCCGTTTCAAGAAGCTAGGCGTATGTCGCATGTCACTACTTCATAGGAGAGGCATGTGAATGTTTTTATTTATATATATATAAATATATATATATGTTTTTTTTTAAATCAAAATAAGTTTTGACAGAAATGCCTTCTGGAACATGTGAACTTTCATGTGCCTTAATAACAAACTTGTATGTCATCTTTAAATACAAATAAAATTGTTAAATTAGGAATCTTGTTGCTTTAGCCATGGAAAAATACAGGAACCTTCCCGCTAGCCATGATTGGCTGAGATAATGGGAGGGCTGGACATGCCCAGAGATGAGTTCGGATTGGTCTGCCATGTAGCATGCTTCTGTCTATAACATGAGCTGGTCAGAATGTGTGGATAATCCTGTCTACCTCAGCTTTTTTTGAAAGATATCAGGAAGGACTGAACAAGTTTTGCATTGCTGCACTAAAGTTAATAGCGCTGAAGATAATAGCGCTGAAGATAATAGCTCTGAAGATAATAGCACTGAAGATAATAGCTCTGAAGATAATAGCTCTGAAGATAATAGCACTGAAGATAATAGCTCTGAAGATAATAGCGCTGAAGATAATAGCGCTGAAGATAATAGCACTGAAGATAATAGCGCTGAAGATAATAGCGCTGAAGATAATAGCTGAAGATAATAGCACTGAAGATAATAGCGCTGAAGATAATAGCGCTGAAGATAATAGAGCTGAAGATAATAGCACTGAAGATAATAGCGCTGAAGATAATAGCGCTGAAGTTAATAGCGCTGAAGTTAATAGCCATGGACTACTTTCTGGAGGATGATCGTGCCATGTTGACTCTCTCTGACTCAGATGAATGAGGAAATTCCGGATTTAGGTAAAAACATTTTAATTGAACCAGACATTATAGAGTCTTCCCCATCCCTGTCCTCGTGAACAAATGGTGATCAACAGTGTTGTTGTCACAGAAGAAGTTGACTGAGTTTTGAAATCCCTTGAACACCCATTGGAAGCCGAGAGATGATTCCCAAATACAGAGGGAGTTGAAAAGAGAAGACAGGAGGCTGTTGTATAAAACACCTGTCTCCGGATTATATATTCAACTAAGGGCAAGCACGGAATCTGTGACATAGGGTGAAAGTTGTTTTCATTGCAAATGAAAGCATACTGTTAGCTAGCTAACATTAGCTGGCTGGCTCGCTAGCTAACATTATGTGAATGATCTGTGTGGTAATGTTCATTTTTTATATCTCAGAAAGCCATTTGCATTGCTAGTTATAACCTAATGTTAGCTAGCTAGCTAACATTTAACCTAGTTGGTTAGATTTAGCCTCCTTGCAGATTCATGCATGGTGCATGCATAGTATCATGAGTTGGGATAAAGGTTCATTGTTTAGCTAGCTAGCTACATGTCTAAACAAAAGACTCCACTATGCAAGTAACCATTTCACTGTACCGTTTACACATCCTGTGCATGTGACTAACAAACTTATAGTGTGTGTTTACCAGAGACAGTAATGTGAAGAACAACATGACCTGCAACAAAGGTAGATTAGGATACAGGCCAAGGACGAGATAACGTGTATTTTCACTACTACTTTTTGCTACTACTTTCACCGCTTTTAGTCTTGAAAGCTTTGGTTGTTTACTACACTACCTTTTTCACTATGTTTAGCACATGGCCTCACATGTGAATCCTTAAAGAGACGGGTGGGGCTATGGCTTAAGAGGATGTGAACCACACTGAATGGTTTAGACAAGGAAGAGCTCTCCGGTAGGTGTACCAAAACATTCACGGGCCATTTTCTCAAAAATGGGATTACAAATTGATCAACTTTCAAAGCAGAATAACTTTCCCATTGTTCCTCAACTGTAGTGTATGATATAACATTTTCTAGCTCAGAGTCTCAACTTTTATCCAATGTCAAAAACACCATTTCAAATGTTGCTGCATACTGTAGGACCGAATCCAGGTGGTGGGTGACATATTTGTAATCTTGGTGCACTTCCCTTCGCAACACTAATCACAATAAATGTCATTCTACACTTCAAAGGAAAAAAACTATATCTCACCTGGGATTCGAAGTTGCCACAAATGGTGAAAATTACCAGGAGCCAGGCTTGCTACACTGTGAGCTATTCATGTGTTTTCCTCTTCACTCTCACAGGTGAGGTGAAGTCACACTCTCACAGGTGAGGTGAAATCATACATTCACAGGTGAGGTGAAATCATACTCTCACAGGTGAGGTGAAATCATACTCTCACAGGTGAGGTGAAATCATACTCTCACAGGTGAGGTGAAATCATACTCTCACAGGTGAGGTGAAATCATACTCTCACAGGTGAGGTGAAATCATACTCTCACAGGTGAGGTGAAATCATACTCTCACAGGTGAGGTGAAATCATACTCTCACAGGTGAGGTGAAATCATACAATATATCCTCTTTGCTCGTGATGTGTGTTGCTCAAATAACGATACAATGTAACAACAGCCGGATGGCACAAATATCTTTTTGCCATTCAATGTATTATCTGGGTGAATATTTTTCTAGGTGCCTGGTGACACCAAATAAAAACTACATGTAATACTTGCGAGAATACACAACGAAACGGTCACAATTAGACCAAAGGGTCTCTGTTTCACTGAACAATTTCACTTTTATCTTTCCATAGTGGGAATAAACTCTGTCGAGTGTTTTCGGTCAACAAAGCCTGAAAAATCCTGATGAACAGAATATATATTTTTTTTAAAGGTTAAACTGCAGTAATAACAAAGACAAATACTAATACTAATAGGACTCTCACCTTCCATTCTCCCTTCTTCTTCACCTTCTTGATGACATCATTCATAATCTCTGTGAAGGAAAGAGAGAAGACGAACGGATCAGAACATTCGTTATACGTCACGTGCTTCTTCACCGTGTAGAGAGAAGACGAACGGAGCAGAACATTCGTTATACGTCACGTGCTTCTTCACCGTGTAGAGAGAAGACGAACGGATCAGAACATTCGTTATACGTCACGTGCTTCTTCACCGTGTAGAGAGAAGACGAACGGAGCAGAACATTCGTTATACGTCACGTGCTTCTTCACCGTGTGCAACCTTCCAATGTCAGTTGATATGATTTTCTTTTGAGTCAATGTCAAAACCCCTCACATGAAGATTTGAGCGTACAGTACTGGTTAATAGTATACAGTCCTTTTCTCTGATTTGATTCATTGACAGGTATCAGACTGTTTCCATATAGTGACAGTGGAGCACAGGACACAAATGAGGAATATACTCTCTCACACTTATAATCATGCCTCTGGGAACAAGGCTGAAGAAGGGTTATTCCGCTATGGAGGATCGACACAAGTTTTCACTTCCAGATCAACCACAGAGCACACTGACACTAAAATATGCTTCTATCAACCACAGAGCACACTGACACTAAAATATGCTTCTATCAACCACAGAGCACACTGACACTAAAATATGCTTCTATCAACCACAGAGCACACTGACACTAAAATATGCTTCTATCAACCACAGAGCACACTGACACTAAAATATGCTTCTATCAACCACAAAGCACACTGACACTAAAATATGCTTCTATCAACCACAGAGCACACTGACACTAAATATGCTTCTATCAACCACAGAGCACACTGACACTAAAATATGCTTCTATCAACCACAAAGCACATTGACACTAAAATATGCTTATCAACCACAGAGCACACTGACACTAAAATATGCTTCTATCAACCACAGAGCACACTGACACTAAAATATGCTTCTATCAACCACAAAGCACATTGACACTAAAATATGCTTCTATCAACCACAAAGCACATTGACACTAAAATATGCTTATCAACCACAGAGCACACTGACACTAAAATATGCTTCTATCAACCACAGAGCACACTGACACTAAAATATGCTTCTATCAACCACAGAGCACACTGACACTAAAATATGCTTCTATCAACCACAGAGCACACTGACACTAAAATATGCTTCTATCAACCACAAAGCACATTGACACTAAAATATGCTTATCAACCACAGAGCACACTGACACTAAAATATGCTTCTATCAACCACAGAGCACACTGACACTAAAATATGCTTATCAACCACAGAGCACACTGACACTAGAATATGCTTCTATCAACCACAGAGCACACTGACACTAAAATATGCTTCTATCAACCACAGAGCACACTGACACTAAAATATGCTTCTATCAACCACAAAGCACACTGACACTAAAATATGCTTCTATCAACCACAAAGCACATTGACACTAAAATATGCTTATCAACCACAGAGCACACTGACACTAAAATATGCTTCTATCAACCACAGAGCACACTGACACTAAAATATGCTTATCAACCACAGAGCACACTGACACTAGAATATGCTTCTATCAACCACAGAGCACACTGACACTGGAATATGCTTCCATTGGACAGCATTGCTCTGCTGTTGACAGCCTGCCACATAGCTGTCATGTATAATTGCTGTTGTGCTGAATATGTGATTCTAGTCCATCGGAAGGATTCATTTTCATCAAAGCAAAGTCATCCAACCCCTCTTAGTACATCTAGTATTTCATTAAGATCTCCATTAGCTGTTACCAAGGCAAAGACACTAAGAATAGTGTGTGTGTGTGTGTGTGTGTGTGTGTGTGTGTGTGTGTGTGTGTGTGTGTGTGTGTGTGTGTGTGTGTGTGTGTGTGTGTGTGTGTGTGTGTGTGTGTGTGTGTGTGTGTGTGTGTGTGTGTGTGTGTGTGTCTTCACAGTCCGCATTGTACCGTGAGGTGTTGTTTCACCTGTTTTTTTAAAACCAGATGTCATTGCTAGCTTGAGATACCTAACGTGGAAGAGAGGTCCGTGTATTCCTGGCTCTATTTAGTACTGTGCGTTTCCTAACCTCTGTTCTGGACTTGGGAGCTGTGAAGAGACTTCTGGCGGCGTGTCTTGTGGGGTATGTATGAGTGTCTGAGCTGTGTGTTAACCGACTGAACAGACAATTCAGTACATTTGACGAGCCAATACCTCTCACAAAGACCAGTAGTGATGCAGTCAATCTTTCCTCTACTTTCAACCAAGAGAGATCGATATGCATGTTGTTGATATAAGCCCTCTGTGTACATTTAAGGGCCAGTCGGACAGACCTCTCCCCATTTTGAATCCATATGTTTTGACCCTATCAGCTTGCAATCTAAGGTTACCATCAAGCAGCCTCCTCAACTTGCTCAGTCGCCACATTCACATCAGCATGCTGCCAAGGGTTCAGTTCTATATTAAGTGAATGGTTTGTGTGTGTGTGTGTGTGTGTGTGTGTGTGTGTGTGTGTGTGTGTGTGTGTGTGTGTGTGTGTGTGTGTGTGTGTGTGTGTGTGTGTGTGTGTGTGTGTGTGTGTGTGTGTGTGTGTGTGTGTGTGTGTGTGTGTGTGTGTGTGTGTGTGTGTATATATTTGCACCCATGTATGCATTACCATACATTATAAAATAGTCACATCATTGCAAGGGGAGGGTATATGGCTCCTTAATTGGGGAGGACGAGGCTCGTGGTAACGGCTGGAGGGGAATCAGTGGAATAGTATCAAATCAATCAAAAACACATGGTTTCCATGGTTTCCATGTGTTTGATGCCATTTGATTTGCTACGTTCCAGCCATTATCATGAGCCGTCCGCCCCTCAGCAGGCTCCTGTGCTTACACTGTAGCGAGCAAAATGGAGGTCTGCGGCTACGCATGAGTCAAATGCATCTTGAAACACAGATGATGCCTTCTTATGCAGTTACATTCCAGAATGGCTTCCAGAACAGAACTGAAGAATCAAATGTATTTTCCGATACGCAGAGAAGACAAATTCGTTCTCCGAATGAAAAAAACAACAACAAGTCAATTATTTTTGGTTGATTGCCATTGGCTCCAGTTCTCCTCTGCTGCAGTACGAACGGACTAATCCCATAGGTTGTCTGTGGGGCAGGCCAAGGCAGGCGGCCATGTTTCTGTGGCGATGCCACTATTAGCCCGATCGCTGGTGTTGGCCATCTGGCTGCAGTGTTGGGATAAATCCATTTAGGATGACTCTCTTTAATGTTTTGCAGTATCACCATATAAAAAAGGGTATTAAACTGCTAAGCCCTTTAGATCAGCAGTGGCCAACATCTACACAGAGATACAGACGGATTATCACAGATTAACCAGGATGTGTGTGTGGAGACCGCAGGGCCTTTCAGAGAATGAAGTGGATTTGTTGTGTAAATGCTGCCGATAGACATTTGTGTAGACAATGTTCACCTCATGGTTAAATTACAAAATGACATTTGTTTTCTTACCCTGTAAGCAGTCTATGTACAGGGCCATTTAGGTGTACTATCCCTTTAAGCACAGACCACTCAAAACCAGGGGGTTAGGTCTGTACAGGAAAGCAGCACTCTAGACGTAGATGCCCTGATGTGACCTGATGTGGTAGATGATCTGAGAAAGAGAACACTTGTCTGAATCGCTTATTCAGCTCTTGTCTATTTCCAGCTCTTTCTAGGCTATGCCACAGGAAACCATTTCAGCAGACAGGATGCCATTCTGGGATTGTTCTGGCTCATCCTTGACCCCCCCCTCCTCCCCTGTGTGGCAGTACAGTCACATAGCAGTCTGAGAGCAGTACAGTACAGTCACATGGTAGTCTGAGAGGAGGGAAGGAAACTTAAAGCAACTGTCCAGTGTTTCCAGGTTTCTACGATATATGACGTAATTGATTACAATATGTTTTAATTAAGTATGATAAAAGCAGGTTTTCTGTGCTGGAATGGTGATGGCGTACCCCAACAACAGAACGCTGTGGGCGTACAGCAGTCATTAAAAATATTCATGCGAGTAAACAGCTAATTGGCCGGCTCACACTTCACACTTTTGAAAAGGTCTGTTTGAGATACAAGTTTGAAGTTGGGTTTTTTCTCCAATTTATGCTTTGGCCACAAATACTAGTATAGGATGAGTCAACTGAAATAAATGACTCACCTCTGTCATCACAAAGTGCTCTGAGAGGCTCGTTAAGGAACATATCACCTCTACCTTACCCGTCACCCTAAACCCAATTCAATTTGTTTTCTGTCCCAACAGATCCACAGACGATGCAATCGCCATCGCACAGCACACTGCCCTATCCCATCTGGACAAGAGGAATACCTATGTGAGAATGCTGTTCATCGACTACAGCTCGGCATTTAACACCATAGTGCCCTCCAAGATCGTCATCAAGCTCGAGACCCTGGGTCTGAACCCCGCCCTGTGCAACTGGGTACTGGACTTCCTGACGGGCCGCCCCCAGGTGGTGAAGGTAGGAAACAACACCTCCACTATGCTGATCCTCAACACTGGGGCCCCACAAGGGTGCTTTCTCAGCCCCCTCCTATACTCCCTGTTCAACAATGACTGCATGGCCACACACACCTCCAACTCAATCATCAGGTTTGCAGACAACACAACAGTAGTAGGCCTGATTATTAACAATGATGAGACAGACTACTGGGAGGAGATGAGGGCCCTGGGAGAGTGGTGCCAGGAAAATAACCTCTCCCTCAACATCAACAAAATGAAGGAGCTGATCGTGGACTACAGAAAACAGCAGAGGGAGCACGCCCCTATCCACATCAATGAGACCGCAGTGAAGAAGGTGAAAAGCTTCAAGTTCCTCGGCGTACACATCACTGACAATCTGAAATGGTCCACCCACACAGACAGTGTGGTGAAGAAGAGGCAACAGCGCCTCTTCAACCTCAGGAGGCTGAAGAAACCTCAGGGCTCTTCAGAGGATTGTGCGGTCTGTCCAACGCGTCGCCGGGGGTACACTGCCTGCCCTCCGGGACACCTACAGCACCCAATGTCACAAGAAAGCCAAAAAGATCATCAAGGGCATCAACCACCCGAGCCACGGCCTGTTCACCCCGCTAACATCCAGGTGCATCAAAGGTGGGACCGAGAGACTGAAAAACAGCTTCTATCTCAAGGCCATCAGACTGTTAAATAGCCATCATGAGCCGGCCTCCACCCAGTACCCTGCCCTGAACTTAGTCACTGTCACTACCCGGCTACCACCCAGTTACTTAACCCTGCACCTTAGAGGCTGCTACCCTATGCACATAGTCATGGAACACTGGTCACTTTAATAATGTTTACATACTGTTTTACTCATTTCATATGTGCAGTGCATTCGGAAAGTATTCAGACCCCTTGACTTTTCCCCAAAAAATTACGTTATAGTCTTATTCTAAATTGTAATAAATAGTTTTTCCCCCTAATCAATCTACACACAATACCCCATAATGACATAGCAAAAACTGTTTAAAAAAATCTTTGCAAATGTATTAAAAACAAAAAAACTGAAATATAACATTTACATATCTATTCAGACCCTTTACTCAATACTTTGAGAAGCACCTTTGGCAGGGATAACAGCCTCGAGTCTTCTTGGGTATGACGCTACAAGCTTGGCAAACCTGTAATTTGGGTGTTTCTCCCATTCTTCTCTGCAGATCCTCAAGTTCTGTCAGGTTGGATGGGGAGAGTTGCTGCAAAGCTATTTTCAGGTCTCCAGAGATGTTCGATCGGGTTCAAGGCCTGGCTCTGGCTGGGCCACTCAAGGACATTCAGAGACTTGTCCCGAAACCACTCCTGCATTGTCTTGGCTGTGTTCCTAAGGTCGTTGTCCTGTTGGAAGGTGAACCTTCGCCCAGTCTGAGGTCCTGTGCATTCTGGATCAGGTTTTCATCAAGGATCTCTCTGTACTTTGCTCCGTTTGTCTTTCCCTCGATCCTGACTAGTCTCCCAGTCCCTGCCACTGAAAAACATCCCCACAGCACTTAGAATAAGGCTGTAACGTAACAAAATGTGGAAAAGTCAAGGACTCTGAATATTTTCCCAAATGCACTGTATAAACCGTAGTCTATTCATTGCCACTACGACATTGCTCGTCCTAATATTTATATATTTCTTAAATCAATTCTTTTACTTTGAGATGTGTGTGTATTATTGTGAATTGTTAAATATTACTGCACTGTTGGAGCTAGGAACACAAGCATTTCACTGCTCCCGCAATAACATCTGCTAAATATGTGTATGTGACCAATAAAAGTCTGGCATATGCTACTACATTTACATTTAAGTCATTTAGCAGACTAGAAATAAATAGTTGACTAGAGTAATACAGTCTAAGTGTTTGTGTCGGTCTGTGGCTCTGACCAGACCAGTGTAAGTACTGGGATGGGTTAGACCCAGAGCTCTTTCAACTGTAGGTGAATCAGGCATAGCTGTCCTCAGCCTGAGGCATGAGTCACTGTAAATACTAAATTAATTTGACATCTTATAGATATGTTAAACATCACGTCTCATATATTCAAATTAGGTGGACACGTCACATTGACCTGATGCTGACTTTGTCATCCAGAGTACAGCAGAGAGTATTGGAATGGCTGAGACATATGCAATGTTCCCCAACCATTCACCTCACAGGGAGGCGGTGTTCTAAGGTCATAGCATAATGAACAGCTGTCGCTTTAGCAGCCTAGCTTTAGCATCAACATTAGCATTAACATCAACCCATAACACAATGCTAGGCTAGCATTAGCACCAACCCATTCCACAATGCTAGGCTAGCATTAGCATCAACCCATACCACAATGCTAGGCTAGCATTAGCATCAACCCATACCACAATGCTAGGCTAGCATTAGCATCAACCCATACCACAATGCTAGGCTAGAATTAGCATCAACCCATACCACAATGCTAGGCTCCAGCAGGAGTCATTCAACACGCTCTTCATACAGATAACCAACGTGACAAACCACAACAGGATATCAGAGACCATTATCCTTTCCACTTCAATATGCTTTATTATCATTAAGTATGAGTATGCTTAGCACAGGGTTTGTAAGCCTTTTATCCACACAGAAACAATTGAGAGGCTGGCTGGCTGTTTGTTGTGTCATTGATGTGTATTGGTTATGTAACGGTTGTGTATAATGTCTTCCAATCCTGAAGAATCCTCAACCTTGACCCCAACAAACAATGCCAAGCCGTAGCGACTCAATACTGTGAATTTAACCCTTTACCTTCCGGTTCTGCCTTGGGGGTCGGCGACTACGATTACATGACCCATTTTCTCTAGATCTCAGCATCAGTCCCAGGGAATGTAACACCCCTTAAAGAGTCCGGCGGCCATTTTAAGCAGGACACAGCCCCTCCCATATTATTTTCCCTCTCATCTTCTGGACCATGGAGTACCTATGCTTCTAGTCCTGGAGGGCACACAGCAGGAGCTTCATTCTCTCGTAATTGTCTCAGTCAAAACCATTAGCAGCTCGACTGGTTTGGTCCTGGCTGACATTTTGGATGGCTCTTGAAAAGACAAGAAGAGAATAGACACATTTGGTTAAATATTTGGTTAAGTTATGCCCTGGACATATTACATTAAGCTAAACACAGTTATAACATGTATACAAAGCATTTATAAAAAAACGGAGGAAAATCGATTAGAGATATGAATATTGACTACTGCTCTCCTTGGCGTGATCGGCAGTAACAGAGGGAGTAGAGTGTCTCAAAGTGCCCTTCCACAGACTTCACAGACTCAAAGACTTAAAGACTCCACAGACTCAAAGACTTCACAGACTTCACAGACTCAAAGACTCCACAGTCTCAAAGTGCCCTTCCACAGACTTCACAGACTCAAAGTGCCCTTCCACAGACTTCACAGACTCAAAGACTTCACAGACTTCACAGACTTCACAGACTCCACGGACTCAAAGTGCCCTTCCACAGACTTCCACAGACTTCACAGACTTCACAGACTCAAAGACTTCACAGACTTCACAGACTCCACAGACTCAAAGTGCCCTTCCACGGACTTAGCTGTTTACAGACACCCATGAGTCAGTCAGCTGTGAGCCCAGTCTGCCGTTACGCAAACTCTCACAGTGCCTTGCCCCGTTCCCACTGGTCGTGGCTACAGCAAAGGGTCACTCTCACATCCATCCATTTCCTGCCAGACTCTGACAACACAAACAGATCCCAGATCAGAGACATCTCAGGAAAACTGAACAGGAATAGCAAGCAAGCAGAAACGACTCCCGTCCACATCTCAGCTGGGGTCAAAGGTTGTGTTGTCAGTCTGGCTGTAGGTCATGCTGACTCTCAGAGCAGGAAATGGATGGATGTGAGAATGACCCTTGGCTGTTGCCAAGACCAGTGGGAACGGGGCAAGGCACTGTGAGAGGAAAAATAATATAGAGAGAGGTTTAATTCTAACAAGCGCAGACAAGATGAAGACCCTGAATAATTCCTTACGGTAGTATCTTATTCTTAGTATGTTGAGGTAAACTGAGAAGTATTTTTCTGCCACAATCTCTTGGTGTGTTAATTAAACCAATTCTTTCTTTGGCCGCCTCTCCAAAACTGGAAACACTCATCTCCCTCACTAGCTTTACACACCAGCTGTTAGAGCTCACAGATTACTGCACCTGTACATAGCCCACCTATAATTTAGCCAAAACAACTACCTCTTTCCCAACTGTATTTAATTAATTTATTTATTTTGCTCCTTTGCACCCCAATATTTTTATTTCTACTTTGCACATTCTTCTACTGCAAATCTACCATTCCAGTGTTTTACTTGCTATATTGTATTTACTTTGCCACCATGGCCTTTTTTTGCCTTTACCTCCCTTATCTCACCTCATTTGCTCACATTGTATATAGACTTGTTTCTACTGTATTATTGACTGTAATTTTGTTTTACTCCATGTGTAACTCTGTGTTGTTGTATGTGTCGAACTGCTTTGCTTTATCTTGGCCAGGTCGCAATCGTAAATGAAAACTTGTTCTCAACTTACCTACCTAGTTAAATAAAGGTAAAATATATATTAAAGTGTGTCTGGGTGTTATATTCCATTTATTTTCCATTTTCCTACAATACAGTGTTATGTAATGATAGCTGGTATAATGTATTACGCAATTGGCATGAAAAACATATAAATGTTGCCATTAGACATTTATTTTAAAGGCATGCAACTGGGGCTGGCACAATTACCGTATAACCGTGTAACCAACAGTTATGGATGTAGACCATCATGGAAATCAAATAACCGTCATAACCGCGATTATTATTTGATTATTCCATTTTTTTTTTACAAACAGCTGACGACCAGGCATTCATACAGTTGAGTTAGTTTCTGTGGTAACATGGACTCTTAATGTGATTAACCTTCCCTCCTCCTTGCTGAAACAAGAAACTAGCAAACAAGTCGGTGGTTGCCAGGCAACCCCCCCACCACAATGCAGCAGCAGCACACATCGATATAGAATGAATAGAAACAGAATGAATAGAACGGGCTTGGAACTTCTAACCCTCGTTGGTAAACTCATGGGTATACTCACAATGGCTGTCTGGTATTGTGATGAAATAATGTCCATGGTAATGTAGAATGTTCATTCAATTTATGTTAATTGGTGTGGCTCATGCAATACTCTGAGTCCATATTCACGTAATAATAAGGAATTCCCCTCGACCACGCCCACAAATTGGGGAAAACAACTATTATTTTCCATTGATCCCCCCCCCCAGTGTAAAATAGCCAACTTTGTCGTTACTTTTTTGTTACACGGAAATAACAAAACGTGCCCGAAAATCTGCTGTGTTGTTCAATGCACATGTAACCAGGTCAAAAATCCTGACCTATGGTTAGCAATGCTCCCATGTAGGGAAATAGAGCCTGCGAGAAAAGTCCTGTGGCTTCAGGCTATTCGGCGTGGGAAATATGGGGACCCTGTGTCCAAGGAGGCTACACGTAGCTATGTGTGGAAAACATTTCATCACAGGTAAGACATTTAACTTGTTTGGTATAGTTTGTTTGTAAATCCACTCACTACTAGTAGCTGTATAGCAGAGGTGGGACCAAATCATTGTTTTACAAGTCACAAGTAAGTCTCAAGTCTTAGCACTCAAGTCCCAAGTCAAGACAGGCAAGTCCGAGTCAAGTATCAAGTCAAGTCTCAAGTCTTAAACAAGTCATAATGTGCTCTCACCAAATGTAATACCATTTCATATTTTTAACAAGAGTAATAGTTAGTATATTACATTTACCCAAATCATGAATGCTTTAAAAAATATCTATATATTTATTACTTTCCAAAGTAGGCTAGTACACAGTCGCCCAAACTTAAAAACACACACACACACTCTCTCGGTGTGGTTACAGTAAGCTCACGTATGTCAATGGTTTTAGGAACAGCAGTAACATCAGGCAGGATTTATAGCTCAATAATAATAATAAATGATCACGTTCCCGCACTGACTGACTGTGTTGAGGCTCATTGATTTAACATTACGTTAGCCTACATGCTACACTAGTAAAGTAATAAATTATATAGCTGTCGGCTATATTAGCCACGACTTACCGTTTTTGTGCAGCTTCAAATGTCGAACAAAGTTGGAAATTGTTGCGCCTCCGTCTGTAATTTTCTTCCTGCATGTTGTGCAAGTTGCAATCTGTTTTTGGTTGATGCAGCGTCGTCTTTTGATCCAATTGTTTTGGGGGGTATCATCTTTCCAAGGGCTCCATCTGAATTCACCCGCCGACGTTCCTCTGCACTGCCAAGCACAACTTTTTCTCAGCTGGCACAATTTGATTGGCTGCTGTCCGATTCAAACTGTAATCCGTTAAATGAAGAGTTGATGCGCTGCACACTTTTTAAAAATAGCATCATTTTTAACATTTGGGCTTGGGGAGGGTATCAAGTCAGGTTGAGTCATAAGACTCAAGTCCAAGTCAAGTCACGAGTATTTGGTATTAAAGTCAAAGTCGAGTTGCAAGTCATCATATTTGTGAATCGAGTCCACACCTCTGCTGTATAGTTAGGTTGCTTGTGTTGTTGGTCGTGGCTAGCTTAATGTTCTGGTCGGTAGCTAGCTAGCACTCACTCACTCAAGTAGCTGCTAGCACCGTCTTGAAAAGGGGCATGAGGGAAGCCCTAAAATATTATGTTTTTCTAAGTAGTGAGAACGCTCGGTAGAAGGCAATGTTGAAAAGTCATGTTTAGACATGTTGTACTTACTTAAATGTTGTTTTGTAATTGACAACAAGAAAATTGCATTTGAAAAAGGGTGCCGTTTTTGCTGTGAGACAATGGGTTAACCTAGATAAACACCGGTTGTTTTCCACACAAGCGGAGGGTGCCATGAAGTTCTATCCAGTACTGACTGGGATTATGGGATGTATTTTTTGCTATTACAGTTGAGTTGAATCAGCAAATCACAGCAAAAGTAGGAAGATTAGGCATACCTACCCATCAATATGTTATGGGTAGGTATGCCTAATCTTCCTACTTTTGCTTCCCGTGTTTACTTCCTGCTTAGCTCCTAGGTCAAAATATAAAGTATACTGCACCTATGTGTACACTTGCAATGGTAGCCAGCCCACCCATTATGCCATCATTGACTTGAATGGGGGTGGCCGTTCTATTCATTCTATTTCTATAGAATAAATGCACCCGTGTGTATTTCTGTACACATGGGTGCAGTTTGTTTGGGTTTTTAGGCTGGGTTTCTGTACAGCACTTTGTGACATCAGCTGATGTAAGAAGGGCTTTATAAATGAATTTGATTGATTGATATAGCGACACATGAGCAAAGGAGAGGAGAAATTGTGTGTAAAAAAAGCATACATACATTCAGTCAAAGGTTTGGACACACCTACTCATTCAAGGGTTTTTCTTTATTTTTTAAAACCATTTTCTACATTGTAGAATAATAGTGAAGACATCAAAACTATGAAATAACACATATAGAATCATGTATTAACCAAAAAAAAGTGTTTTATATTTAAGAATCTTCAAAGTAGCCACCCTTTGCCTTGATGACAGCTTTGCACATTCTCTCAACCAGCTTCATGGGGTAGTCACCTGGAATGCATTTGAATTAACAGGTGTGCCTTGCTAAAAGTTCATTTGTGTAATTTCTTTCCTTCTTAATGCGTTTGAGCCTATCAGTTGTGTAGTGACAAGGTAGGGTTGGTATAGAGAAGATAGCCCTATTTGGTAAAAGACCAAGTCCATATTATGGCAAGAACAGCTCCAATAAGCAATGAGAAAAGACAGTCCATCATTACTTTAAGACATGAAGGTTAGTAATTTCAGAAATTTTCAAGAACTTTTAAAGTTTCTTCAAGTGCAGTCGCAAAAACCATCGCTATGATTTAATGAGTTGGACCGCAGTGAAGGAAAAGCAGGCAAAAAGTGCTCAGCATGTGTGAACTCATTCAAGACTGCTGCAAAAGGCATTCCAGGTGAAGCTGGTTGAGAGAATTCCAAGAGTGCAGCACTGCTTCTTAATCCGGGAGAATGGGATTTTATGACTGCTCATTAATTCTCATAATTACTATTCTAATCTAGCATTCAAGTGGGCTAGTCCGTGTGTAGTCAGCCATCAGAATACAGATTAAATGTTGGGTCTGTCTGTGTTTACAGTGGCAGGCTGCAGACACTGCGTCACACAATGAGCTCAGATGAGTGTGTTGTGAGGTAGGCTGAGTATCTCCCCCAAGGTCAGTGGAGAAGTTTGTGCGCACGCTCATGTGTGTCTGTCCTGGTGTTGGGCTGTGCAGCTGGTGAGTGCTTGGGCTGGGCTAATGAAATGTACAGTAACTGCCTCTCTCTCACTATACTGCAGAGCCTGGTCAACCCTGAAGTCCTACAGGGAGAGGTGTCGCTCCTCCTTTCCAGCCTCCTTCCATCCCTCTCCTCTCCCTGCCTAGTCACCTATCTGTCCTTCTGATTCACATTGAAATAACAGCTTAGCAAGCCTCTTGAAAACCAAGGCTACTTTACGTTCTGTTGGAGATTTGGAAGGATGGCCCAACAAGATCTTAGCAGGAGTCATAGTTCCAATGGGAATGTGGGGTGCTCTTCATATATTTATATTTATATAGTCACTACAACAAGTAGAAAGTCATTATACTTGTCACCTTTAGGTAAAGTGTTAGACATATTTAGCAATGTTTTTATGAACCATCAATGTATTTTATACTGGTGAAATACTGCTAATGACATCAAACTGTTCATTTGATTAGATACCAAATCCTGAGAGGTTGACATTAGTGCGATTAAGAAAACTGGTGTGGCAATGGGGCATTCTAGTGTGCGAAAAACATTAGAGAATTCACTGGACTTATGAATTAGATTTCAGAAATAGATGAAAAAGAAACTAGGACAACACTTTATTACTCATAAAAGAGACTTTTAAAAGGACTAATAGAGATACTTTTACTAGGCCATGTGTCGTGAATCCCCTTTGCTTTCAAATGTTCATTTCATGGAATGTTTGAATGAAATGGAATGAAAGTGGTTTGCTGACACACACACACACACACACACACACACACACACACACACACACACACACACACACACACACACACACACACACACACACACACACACACACACACACACACACACACACACACACACACACACACACACACACACACACACACACAATTTCCTTGGCTTCTGGAATTAATATCTTGTAAATCAAGACTGATTCCAGTCAAATACGTCGAATGAAGAACTGCCATGGCGATTCAAACAATAAAAACAAAACACGCGATTTAAAAATCCACAATCAAGCAGCAGGAGAAACAAAGCAGGAGAAACACCATGAATCATCGGGTAAGAAACAGATTCTTGGCCCAGTTTTGTCTGCTGTTCCCTCGCATGTGTCACTGGATGAACAGTCATGATCACACACTAGCCTTCCTCCTCCGCTGTGTCAGGCTCACGATACAATACTCACATCTTACCCTGTAGACCGCAGTCTGACAGAAAGGCTCTCCTATAATTCCGTGCCATTGTGATAATGTTGAAATGCTTGTTTTAGGCTACATATTTCCAACATGTAAATAAGAAATCGGTCTCTTTATTAATACAGCCTCATAACTGGGATGAGAACTGAATGATGTGTGTACAGGATGTGTGATATCCCTCTTGTCTCAAACCGGCAGCGCGCATGCGGCGCCGTGCATACATTTGCTTTGTCCCCCTACACCAAACGCGATCACGACACGCAGGTTAAAATATAAAAACAAACTCTGAACCAATTACATTAATTTGAGGACTGGTCGAAAATCATTAAATATTTATGGCAATTTCGCTAGCTAGCTTGCACTTGCTAGATAATTTGTCCTATTTAGCGAGCTTGGTGTTGCTAGCTAATTTGTACTGATATATAAACATTGAGTTGTTATTTTACCTGAAATGCACAAGGTCCTCTACTCCGACAATTAATCCACACATAAAACGGTCAACCGAATCGTTTCTAGTTATCTCTCCTCCTTCCAGGCCTTTTCTTCTCATGACTTTATATTGTGACTGGCAACTTTCATAAATTAGCTGCATTACCGCCACTGACCTCGTTCGTCTTTCTGTCACCCACGTGGGTATGACCAATGAGGAGATGGCATGTGGGTACCTGCTTCTATAAACCAATGAGGAGATGGGAGGGGCAGGACTTCCACCACGTTCAGCGTCACAAATAGAACTGACTTCAATTTTAGCCCTTGACAACGTAGATGCTCGTTGGCGCGCACAAGCAGTTTGGGTGCAATAAATGAATAATATAGATTTCTAAATGTATTTTGCGTCGCTCGCATCGCACACGCGTAGTGTGTAGTCAGCCTGTTAGGCGTAATTCTGCAAATTAGGAATCCAATAGGCACTGAAATCCTGTGTCTGCCTTTTCTTTCCCAAACATTATTATGCACGCTGCAATTTAGATGTAGGTCTAGGCCTTTTGGTAGAGCATGGCGCTTGTAACGCCAGGGTAGTGGGTTCGATCCCCGGGACCACCCATACGTAGAATGTATGCACACATGACTGTAAGTCGCTTTGGATAAAAGCGTCTGCTAAATGGCATATATTATTATTATTATTATTATTATTATTATTACAGCCAAGACCATGTACTATGGAACGCCGTTTGGGTCAAAAAAGATACACATCAAATAACACTATTTGACGCGTCAAATAACAATGTGTAAACTATATGCAAATGTTAGCCAATCACTATATGAAAAACAACAAACGACTAAGTCATGTCGAACCTTGAAAACACGAGACCGCTTTTTAAGCTTTTTTGCCAGCCAAGTGCGTCAAATAGTGTTATTTGACGTGTATCTTTTGACGCGGAAAGACCCAAACGGCGTTCCATAACGTATTGTTATTTAACTTACACAAGTCATATTACAGAACTGTCATTAGCTCATGGACTGTTACAAAGGATTTTGTTTTGGTGAGGTCTAATCCGCAGCCAAAATTACCCAGATCTACTACTGAGCTGATATCATTCATACTATACATATTACAGCTTTATGACATCAATTTAAACACCACTATGAATTGAAAACTATAGTGAGGACAGACTCAGCTGTTGTTGCTCTACCATTACTGGAGTAATCGATTTGTATACCGTGTTCATCAGTGACATGGGCAGTGGTGGATTTAGGTATAGGTGACATGGGCAGTGGTGGATTTAGGTATAGGTGACATGGGCAGTGGTGGATTTAGGTATAGGTGACATGGGCAGTGGTGGATTTAGGTATAGGTGACATGGGCAGTGGTGGATTTAGGTATAGGTGACATGGGCAGTGGTGGATTTAGGTATAGGTGACATGGGCAGTGGTGGATTTTTAGGTGACATGGGCAGTGGTGGTATAGGTGACATGGGCAGTGGTGGATTTAGGTATAGGTGACATGGGCAGTGGTGGATTTAGGTATAGGTGACATGGGCAGTGGTGGATTTAGGTATAGGTGACATGGGCAGTGGTGGATTTAGGTATAGGTGACATGGGCAGCCACCCACGACGTCATCTTGCCGTGGACTGCACGGGGGGCCTGCACACATTTTTTGGGAATGGTGACATTTGCACGATCGGTTTTCTATCGCTCATTTGCACGTTGCATGATATAATGTCACCGCGTGGGACTGCGGGTCAATTACTGGACATTGGTATTCCAAAGCTTCGTTTATCACTGGTCTGACTTCTTGGCTAAGCCTAGACCTATACATCGCTAATAACCTCTGGAGATAACTCCGTCGCTGTTGACTGCACATTTATCGAGAAGGGGGTAACTGCATACTTGCCATTGTCCGAGAAGAACATGTTTTATCTTACAATATGGTTACCGATATTTAGTGAGCTGTCGGGACACGGGAAAATGCCTCACCCCATCATAAATCTGGTATATGTTTCAGCTGCGCATCCATTTTCCAGTGAGTTGTGATGCTACTGAATAGCCTACTGCTATTTCGTTTGAACAGTTAGAGAGTCAGGAGATTGGGCAATAAGCCTAGTAGCAGGTCCGTCGAAAAAAACCCATCGATGGTTATTTTTAAACCATACACCGATGCTGTTTCACAACTGCTACTCATGCTGCATAAATTATGCTTGTAGCCTTCATCGTGGGCCAAGTGGGTCTATGTGCATTGCCTCCTGTAATATGCGGATGAAAGCACAATAAAACCCGATTTCGAAAAGGTGTTACCATCCCGAATGCGGATTTATCTCCGGGTTTATGTGCTCCATACAGAGGACAGGACACACCCTCCGCCATTATCCATCTAATACTGCCGACCAAGACTATCATCAGACTGTTCAACCTACATTTCCTTGTTTGAACCGTTCAACCTGAAAGATGACGTTCTTCGCAGCGTATTGTAGGCTACTGGTGATCCATCATAGGGGTGAGGCATTGCTGAAACATGTGAGGCATTGCTGAAACAGCGGAATCCCGTAGACGCTGCGCTCCTGGATGGAGAATATTCATTTACAACCAGTCTATGAAATTGTTATAGGCCTACGTTGCATTGTGCGGTTAACATTGTGCCTAAAAAATTTTTTTAAGTAATGGGCCTAGAACTGCCTGTGATTTTAGACAATGTTTCCTAATGTCGCCCCAATGCCGCACAGTTGTATTTTAATTTCCGATTGAAAGTATATTATGGGTGTGTCTGTCTTTCTCGACCTTATCATGCAGAGTTTGATTTAAAAAAAATCATTCATCATTGGCCGCAGCGCGCGTCGAATAACCATGTGCAGTTTATATTAATAGGCATCAGCATCGCTGGAGCTCTGGGATAAATGGCACAGGTATAGGTCCTTGGCTCATGCTGATAACCACCGTTGCACACTGGTAAATCAGCGCACAACAACCTGCCGCATCCTGGGGAAAAACACGCACCCACACATTCACTTCACCACCCCATCCGAGACAAATGCACAGTGCATCCCATCGATGCGTATCAATGGATTGAGAAAAATGCACAGTGCATCCCATCGATGCGTATCAATGGATTGAGAAAAATGCACAGTGCATCCCATCGATGCGTTTCCATGGATATGTATTCCATATCAAATAGTCAAAATGTATGTATAAATATAATAAGGTATTCTTACTTTCACCGACCACCGCCTTGAGTCCTATGGGTGCCATGATGCTATTGTGTGTTTGACCGTATTCTCTCCCTTTGACTCCCTCTTCCTCCCTTGCCGTATTCCTCTCGTTTCTCTGCTCGACCGAATGTGCATTGCCTCACATCGCAGCTGACTGCAGAGCTTCGAATAGA
Organism: Oncorhynchus gorbuscha; assembly: GCF_021184085.1. Lineage (NCBI taxonomy): Eukaryota > Metazoa > Chordata > Actinopteri > Salmoniformes > Salmonidae > Oncorhynchus > Oncorhynchus gorbuscha. Next base: position 1,881,920 of record NC_060192.1, on the reverse strand, counting down.
GACGTCACTCCGTATTCCTCCGCCCCCACATCAGTGGCTACATTAGCCAATTCATTTACACTATTTATACATTTGCCAATTTCATTATTATACTGTTTCTAATGTTTTACATATTTACTTTTTCATTCCTTTAGTAGTTCATTTGCAATTTGCACCTGTATGTGTTTTAGGCCCATATTAAATTAACTTTTGAATAGTCGAATACATTTGAAGTGCAAATATGTTGTGAAGCTTATACGAATCACTGACGCGTTTTAATTGGCTGTACCTTTTTTAGAATTGACCAAAATTGTTCAGCCAAAACTGGATGAAAATCGTCCGTGGTGGTCCTTTCAACGTTTGCTAATGTCGACGTTCCACACGGGGGCGCAGTACACCTCTTTTGGCCAGTCTCATCCCCATCTCTCTCACTCATCCTAATAATAATAATAAATGCCATTTAGCAGACGCTTTTATCCAAAGCGACTTAAAGTCATGTGTGTATACATTCTACGTATGGGTGGTCCCGGGGATCGGACCCACTACCCTGGCGTTACAAGCGCCATGCTCTACCAATTGAGCTACAGAAGGACCTCTTCCTAAGCACTGTCAGTGTCAAAGATGACGTTCTTACCAAAACAGAAGTCAAACAATTGACAGGAACTTAACAGAATGACATGTCATCATCAAACATGATAGATGACTGTAGTCTATCCTAGACTAGTAGTGTTAAAAAAAAACGATTATTAGCCTACATTTGTTTCCAAAGCTAAAAGCAACATTTCCTTACCTCAATAATGAAGTTGAAATTATGGCCAGATATAATTTCTGTAAATAAGAAAAGGTTATTCTATGAACACCACACAAAATAAGAATGATCCAGATTCTGTCATCCTTTTTGGCTGTGTTTAGACAAGCAGCCTAATTCTGGTATTTTCCCCACTAATTGGTCTTTTGACCAATCACATCAGATCTGTTCACATTAGAGCGTTTTCAGAGCTGATCTGATTGGTCAAAAGACCAATTAGGAAAAAAATATTCAAATTGGGCTGCCTGTTGAAACACAGCCTTTTTCAGGATCGATCTGTCTGTCTTTGAGCCAGTTTTTTAGCAAAGAATTGGAGAGGATCGTACTGATCCAGATATCACAATATAGTTGTGTTTACACAGGCACCCCAATTTTGATCTTTTTCCACTAATTGGTCTTTTGACCAATCATATTAGGTCTTAAAAAGAGCTCATATGAAAAGGTCTTATGTGATTGGTCAAAAGACCAATTAGTGGAAAAAATATCAGAATTGGGATGCCTGTGTAAACAATATCATATTGTATCATATCAATATAATATATAAAATATCACAGAATCCAAAGTTTCAGTGCTTTGAACAGAGCTGCACCTTGCCATCTACTGGATAGGTTCGGGTACTACTACACTGTCATAGGAACAAATAAATGACTAAACTACATGAATAAAGGTACCTAGATTAAAAGTAATAGAGCCTGCATGTCATGTATAAGTAAGTACACACTTCTCAATATAACAACTGACCACATGCCTATACTGCGGTCAATTTAACATAATTAACCTTTAGTTTTCAGATGTAAGAACGTTTTCTAAGCCTTGTCACCTTAATTACATTGATATGTATTGGTTGTAGAGCCTTTCACCTTTCTAAATCCACCTTTCCAGTGGAATAAAGTAATCCTGATTTTCGGCCCCCAAACTATATTTATCACCTTTGAAAAACGTAAAAACAGCATTTAATCTTACCAAATCCAAATACCTATACGGAGGATCAGAATCTAATTTCAGTTTTGAAAAACCCAATTCTAAAATATAATACTATCGGATTGCAGGAAATCTGATTTGATCGGATTAAATGCATAGAAATATAATTAATCAAGACAATGATTCATCCGTTCTATTCATTACTTTTCTATGCATTTAATCTGATCCGATAGGCGAAATCAAGATTAATTTGAAAGCCACACCCATGACATTGAATGGAGGCTGAACACGTTGAACAATTATTGAGTTTCAGAGGGTGTGTCTTGTCAGAATGAACGAGCCCACTGTTACATTTAGTCCAGACGAGGTACAACACTAAACGCTCTTCCACAACTTTCTGTCGACCCAGGTTTTCTGGAGGATAAGCGACCAACTTGCGTTTAAACATTGAATGTGGGGTCGTTTCGGGGGAGGGCAAAGTGTTACGCAGTAGGCTAGTGGTTTTCTTCATCACCCGGTTTCAGATATTGTCCTTGATATTGGCCAACGCGCCTCTCTTGCCCCTTCTATTGGGGTCGCGTTCGTCGGGGATCGTTGTTAGTTCACCAAGGGGGTGTAGCCATGGGGGATGTTATTTCCACTCACCTGGACGAGGGCAAGCGAGAGATGATTACAGGTAAGTTCTCCCTTCTTATAACAACTGAACTCGTGGAAATTTAATTTCCCACTAATTTCCCTCTTGAGTTGCTGCCTAATTTGCGTAAAATGTGAAGAGGTAAAAGACAATTGATTTAAAACGATACGTCCTTCCACACTCACCGGAAACTTACTCGACAGTCAGCATCACACGAAAGTTAGGCTACAAATGTTTCAATAAATTACAGAATGTTACAGAATGTCAACTTGCCGCGCATAACCCTCAGCCGAAGTACATTTAGAACTGTCAGTCTCCCTCCCCCTGCTTGAAGCAAGCCCAAAGTGGAAGTTCTTATTTCCCAGAGATAATAACTGCTTTCCCAATGACGGGCGGCTTGATCATAATGTTCGTGTACTAGTTTGGCCCATACAGAAGTCTATTTAAAGCATGCATTGCCCAACCTCTCACTCCCACAGAATATGTTTGTCAATTTAGGGAGCAGTGTAGGCTGAACTGTCACATGGACTGAACTATTTAGGTTTGAGGAATGTAATCCCTCTTGTAGAAGTTATATACTATTGCTTGAGCATTGGTCTGTTAACTTCTCATGTTGAAATGTGTCCTTCTGAAAGATCAACAAGGGTGAGAGCTGGAATGAGGGCAGGCCTATTTGGGCTACTTGTGATTCACTGAACCAGTCCACAATTCAACCCTGTTGATGTACATTTGCTTGGGTGAATCAGGCTACTCCGATCAGGCTACTCCAAACTTGTGTTTTCCATAGCTAACCACTCAGTCCTGGGTTCTGACCTCAGAATCCAGGATGTGTCTGGTTGTGGCTGGAAACAATGTATGTCACCCCCCCCAGACTCACCCTCGTTCCTGATTACAACTGATTCTCTCCACCATGAATGTCTGTTTGTGCCTCCTATAAGACTTGTCATCCAGAGAACAGGCCGATTTACAGACATCTGTGGTCTCTCCACATAAGAATGGATGAATCCCAATTGGCACCCTATTCTCCAGTCCAGTATATAGGAAATAGTGTGCCATTTGGGATGGAACCTCTCCTAGGGGAGTCCTTCCCGGTAACATCCGGTATCAACTGTAACACTGCTGCTTCTTGAGAAGGTGAACGCCAGCTAAGTGCTGTAAACACTACTACTTCAGTCAGATCTGTGGAAGTGACGGGTCTGCCGCAAATGGCAAGCGACTTCTAGTGAGGCTCTCAGAATGTCATCACAAGCTAAAGGAGCCTCGTTTACACCTTGCAGTAACATGTAGGTTATTTGATCTGATCAATATGATCTGATCATGGTATTAAAATGTCTCTTATCTGTCCACTGTCTGCATTTTGACCAGATTTCCAGGTACCTCCCTAATATATATATATTGTTTTTATTTCAAACTAACATGAATATATATTTATTTCAAACTAGCATGCATTTATTTGGTTTAAGACTATTATTAATGCCATAAGTCATTGGTGCTTCCTGTCAATGATGTTGGAGGCGGGTATAATGATGAATTGAAATGGCTTGACCATCCAGATCGTTTTACACTCAATCTCTATCCAGATGCAATCGGTCCCTGACTACCTCCAGAGGTGGTCAGGAAGAACTGTTCACAATCACATCTTTTTAATGATCTCCACTTTGTAAAAAAGTGGGCACAATCAGAACGTGGACAAGATCAGGACAAAGGATGCTAGTTGGCACCAGGTAAAAACCGGGCTAAAGTAGGCCAATTTCCCTACTACTGCAAGAGTATAGTACGTCACTGTTCATAGTAATATACACACGACCTAATACTAAAAAAAATAAAGCCAGTTGATATAATAGTGAACCCTTCCTCCACTCATAAGTCTGCCTGTATTTTAGTCTGGTAAAGAGCGAGGGCAGAAACCAGACAGTAGTTGTAGCTTCTAAAGATGTCCAAAGCTGCTGTTTTCAGAAGGAAAGAGAGAAGCAAGTAAGTACAGAAGAAAAAGCAGGTAGGAACATGACTTGGTATTAATGAACAGAAAGACAGTCTGGTTCTCACACAGTAGAATGGGAAGTAACCCCCTTCCCATTCTGTCTATATGGCTGTCTTTTATACATGCCTTTTAATTCATCTCAGTTTCATTTTATACCTTTGGTCTATTTCACAAACACAACCCAACCAACTGCTAAAGGTGACAGCCCTGTGTGGGTGGGAGGAGTGGTTAGTCAGCTCTTGTCCGTGGGGAGTATACTGTTTGGAATAGTTAGCTGTACTGGGGGATGCCTCCACATTTGCTGGCAAGGTACATTCTCACCAGCTGACACACACACACTTCTGTTTTCTTTCCTACTCCTAGATGTGTGTTAATCAGTTGTCAGTGAACTGCTTGACCCTAGTCCATCACTCCCTCATCCCCTAGTACATACAATACAGTAGACCTACCCAGTGACCGTACATACCATTCAAGCTGCAGGAGTGTTCCAGTCAGTCTAGTTTTCCATCTGTAAAGAGTTCAACAGTCTGCAACCAACAGAAACAGGAAGGCTAATGTTCAATGCATTCTGACTACTGTACCTCTCGCTCTCATATATATGCATGCATTCTGACTACTGTACCTCTCGCTCTCATATATATGCATGCATTCTGACTACTGTACCTCTCGCTCTCATATATATGCATGCATTCTGACTACTGTACCTCTCGCTCTCATATATATGCATGCATTCTGACTACTGTACCTCTCGCTCTCATATATATGCATGCATTCTGACTACTGTACCTCTCGCTCTCATATATATGCATGCATTCTGACTACTGTACCTCTCGCTCTCATATATATGCATGCATTCTGACTACTGTACCTCTCGCTCTCATATATATGCATGCATTCTGACTACTGTACCTCTCGCTCTCATATATATGCATGCATTCTGACTACTGTACCTCTCGCTCTCATATATATGCATGCATTCATGCATGCTGGAGGTAGGTGGGGGTGCTGTCCATCTAACCCCCAGACTGCTCCTTCTGATCTGATGCAATCAAAGCCAGGTTTGAATTGGACTCTAGATGACAGGGCATACAGTTCCACAACTTGGGCCTTGAGTGTAATCGGATCTCCATCAGTTTAGTCTGCTGCAGTCTGTCCGTCAAGCCTTCATTCCAGTGGGGAAGTGTGTAATTTGACGTAACTCCTTGTGAGAGTGGCTTTGGCACACTAACCCAGCCTGGCGGAAGTGCAGTACGTGAATGAAATATACTGAACAAAATATAAACGCAACAATTTAAAAGATTTTACTGTTATAGTTCATATGAGGAAATTAGTCCATTTTAAATCAATTCATTAGGACCTCATCGATGGATTTCACATGACTGTGAATATAGATATGCATCTGTTGGTCACAGACACCTTAAAAAAAAGTAGGGGTGTGGATCAGAACCTCCCGAGTGACTCAGTGGTCTAACGCAGTGCTTGAGGTGTCCCTACAGACCCGGGTTCGGATCCTAGGCGGTATCACAACCGGCCGTGACCAGGAGTCAGGGTGCCTGCAGGCTGACTTCATTTGAATAGTATTTCCTCCGACACACTGGTGCGGCTGGCTTCCGGGTTAAGTGTGGGCAGGTGTTAAGAAGTGCAGTTGGGTGGATTATGTTTTGGAGGACGCGTGACTCTACTTTCACCTCTTCTGAGTCCGATGGGGAGTTGCAGCGATGAAACAAGATTGCAATTGGATCTCATAAAATTGGGGTTTAAAAAAAGTCAGTATCTTGTGTGCCCACCATTTCACTCATGCATCTCCATCACATAGAGTTGATCAGGCTGTTGACTGGCCTGTGGAATGTTGTCCCACTTATCTTAAATGGCTGTGCGAAGTTTCTGGATATTGGCGGGAACTGGCACGCTGTTTTAAAAGTCGATCCAGGGCATCCCAAACATGCTCAATGTGTGACATGTCTGGTGAGTATGCAGGCCAAGGAAGAGCTGGGGCAATATACTGAAATGTGAGGTGGTGGTGGTGGCGGTGGATGAATGGCATTCAAATTGCCATCAATTTAAAATGCAATTGTGTTCGTTGTCCGTGGCTTATGCCTGCCCATACCATAACCCTAGCACAATCATAGGGCACTCTGTTCACAACATTGACATCAGCAAACCGCTTGCCCACACAATGCCATACATAGTCTGCATTTGTGAGGCCAGTTGATGTACTACATTCTCTAAACCAACGTTGGTGGTGGCTTATGGTAGAGAAATTAGCATTAAATTCTCTAGCAACAGCTCTTGTGGACATTCCTGCAGTCAGCATGCCAATTGCATGAACTTGAAATATCTGTGGCATTGTGTTGTGACAACTGCACATTTGAGTGGCCTTTTGTCCACAGCACAAGGTGCATCTGTGTAATTATTATGCTGTCATGGTGTTTGATGGGGTTGAGGTCAGGGATCTGTGCAGACCAGTCAAGTTCTTCCACACCGATCTCGACAAACCATTTCTGTATAGATCTTGCTTTTGTGCATAGGGCATTATTATTATTACAGGAACTAAGTCACCAAGCCCAAACCATAAACAGCCCAGCCCTAGACCATTATTTCGCCTCCACCAAGCTTTAAAGTTGGCACTATGCATTTGGGCACGTAGCGTTCTCCTGGCATCCGCCAAACTCATTCGTCCGTCGGACTGCCAGATGGAGAAGCATGATTCATCACTCCAGAGAACGCATTTCCACTGCTCCGGAGTCTAATGGAAGAGAGCTTTACACCACTACAGCCAACGCTTGGCATTGCACATGGTGATCTTTGGCTTGTGTGCGGCTGCTCGGCCATGGAAACCCATTTCATGAAATTCCAGAAGATCCATTCTTGTGCTGACAGTTAGTGAGTGTTGCAACCAAGGACAGATGATTTTTACGCGCTGCCCGTTCAGCACTCGGTGGTCCCGTTCAGCACTCGGCGGTCCCATTCAGCACTCGGCGGTCCCGTTCTGTGAGCTTGCGTGGCCTACAACTTTGCGGCTGTTGTTACTTCTAGACCTTTACAGTAATAGCACTTACATTTGATCGGGGCAGCTCTACCAGGGCAGAAATTTGACCTACTGACTAGTTGGAATGTAGACAATAAGTTTAAAAAAAAAATAGCACAATTTGTTTGGGAGAATGCAAAACGTCAGCCAGGTTCTTCGGTGCCATCCTGTGGGTGAAATGGCCAAATCCACTAATTTGAAGAGGTGTTCACTTACTTTTGTGCGTTTGAGGTAGATGTGTACATGAAGGCAAGGCAAAGTGACTAGGCATCAGGATAGATAATAATAAGGTATTTGAGGTAGATGTGTACATGAAGGCAGGGTAAAGTGACTAGGCATCAGGATAGATAATAATAATTTGAGGTAGATGTGAATGAAGGCAAGGCAAAATGAGGCACAGATATGTACATGAAGGCAGGGTAAAGTGACTAGACATCAGGATAGATAATAATAAGAGTAGAATAAAGAACAGATTTGCAGAAACAGGTGAGTGTGCGTGTTCTCTCTGTGTGTAAAGTACCAGTCAAATGTTTGAACACACCTACTCATTCAAGTGTTTTGTTTATTTGTGCTATTTTCTACATTTTAAATACTAGTGAAGACATATAAACTATTAAATAACACACATGGAGTCATGTAGTAACCAAAATGTGTTAAACAAATCAAAATACATTCAAAGTAGCCACCCTTTGGCTTGATTGCTTTGCACATGCTTGGCATTCTCTCAACCAGCTTCGAGGTAGTCACCTGGAATGCACTTCAATTAACGGGTGTGCCTTAAGTTAACTTGTGGAATTTATTTCCTTAATCCATTTGAGCCATTCAGTTGTGTTGTGACAAGGTAGAGGTGGTATACAGAACATAGTCCTATTTGGTAAAATGCCATATAATGGCAAGAACAGCTCAAATATGCAAAGAGAAACGACAGTCCATCATTACTTTAAGATATGAAGGTTAGTCAATACCTTCTGTAGCTCAGTTGGTAGAGCATGGCGCTTGTAATGCCAGGGTAGTGGGTTCGATCCCCGGGACCACCCATACGTAGAATGTATGCACACATGACTGTAAGTCGCTTTGGATAAAAGCGTCTGCTAAATGGCATATATTATTATTACAACACGTTTCAAGAACTTTGAAAGTTTCTTCAAGTGCAGTCGCAACAACCATCAAGTGCTATGATGAAACTGGCTCTCATGAGGACCGCCACAGGAAAGGAAGACCCAGAGTCACCTCTGCTGCAGAGGATAAGTTCATTAGAGCTACCAGCCTCAGAAGTCGGCAATTAACTGCACCTCAGATTGCAGCCCAAATAAATGCTTCAGAGTTCAAGTTACAGGCACATCTCAACTGTTCAGAGGAGACTGCATGAATCAGGTCTTCATGGCTGAATTGCTGCAAAGAAACCACTTCTAAAGGACACCAATAATAAGAGACTAGCCTGGGCCAAGAAACATGAACAGTGGACATTAGACCAGTGGAAATCTGTCCTTTTGGTCTGAGGGCAATTTTGAGATGTTTGGTTCCAACTGCCGTGTCTTTGTGAGACGTGGAGTAGGTGACTGGATGATCTCCGCATGTGTGGTTCCCACCGTGAAGCATGGAGGAGGAAATGTGTTGTGGGGATGCTTTGCTGGTGACACTGTCTGTGATTTATTTAGGATTCAAGGCACACTTAGCCAGCATGGCTAACACAGCATTCTGCAGCGATATGCCATCCCATCTGGTTTGGGCTTATTTTGAATTAATATTTTTGAATTTAACCTTTTTATTTAACTAGGCAAGTCAGTTAAGAACAAACTCTTTACAATGACGGCCTACCTGGGAACAGTGGGTTAACTGCCTTGTTCAGGGGCAGAACGACAGATTTTTACAGGGATTCGATCTAGCTTCTTTTAGGCTACTGGCCCAACGCTCTAACCGCTAGGTTACCTGCCGCCCCAGTGGGCCTTGTCCCACTATCATTTGTTTTTCAACAGGGCAATGACCCAACACACCTCCAGGCTGTGTAAGAGCTATTTGACCAAGAAGGAGAGTGATGGAGTGCTGCTTCAGATGCCCTGACCTCAACCCAATTGAGATGGTTTGGGAGGAGTTGGACTGTAGAGTGAAGAAAAAGCAGACAAGTGCTCAGCATATGTGGGTACTCCTTCAAGACTGTTGAGAGAATGCCAAGAGTGCAAAGTTGTCATCAAGTTAAAGGTTGCTACTTTGAAGAATCTTAATTATAAAATATTTTATAACACTTGATTACATGGTTTCATGTTTTCATAGTGTTAATGTCTTAACTATTGTTCTATTATGTAGAGTTTGTGGGTTTTGACTCGTACTGTGTGTGTGCATAGAGTCTGTGCAAGAGTTAATTAATGGTTACCTGGACTATTTATCAGTTATATGGCTTGGGAGTAGAAGCTGTCTTGGAGCCTGATTGTCCAGTATTGCTGGTTGGACAGTCTATGGCTTGGGTGATGAGTCTTTGGCAATTTTTTTTTTTAGGCCTTCCTCTGCCATCCTGGACCTCTAGATCAGGCACCAGGGAGCTCAGCCCCAGTAATGTACTGGCCTGTCCACACCACCCTCTGTTGAGCTTTGTGGTCGATGGTGGTGCATTTGCCATACCAAGCGGGGATGCTCTCACTGGTGCAGCTGTAGAACCATTTGAGGATCTGAGGGCTCATGCCAAATCTTTTCAGCCTCTTGAGGGGAAGGAGGCGCTGTCGTGCCCTTTCCACGACTGCAGATGTGTGTGGACCACGTTAATAACAGTGATGTGGACTCCAAGGAACTTGAAGCTCTCGACCCGCTCCACTACAACCTGGATGCGGGCATGCTCTCCCCTATTGCATGATCAGCTCCTTGGTCTTACTGGCGTTGAGGGAGAGGTTGTTGTCATGGCACCACACTGCCAACTCTCTGACCTCCTCCCTGTAGGCGGTCTTATCGCCACCAGTGATTTAATTAGGCCTACCACCATCATGACATCAGCAAACTTAAAGGAAAACTCCACACAAACTATATTTTGGTATTTGTTTCATTAGTCCATTGAGATATTCCCAAAATGTTTTGCATGTCATCATTCAAGTTTTCAAGATGTGTAACTTTCAAAATGCATCATGATGCTGCATTTTGCATATCTTGATATCGACCTTGTGCCATCCCAAACCCCACAGAACCCCTCTAATCAGGTTAGCAATGCTAACAAGTACATGTAAATGCTAACGAGTGCAGTATTTGACATAAACTATTTGCAGGACAGACATCCCAGCTCATAAAGTTAAAATGCTACAGTTTGCTGCACCCACAAATACAATATTAGACAGCAAGGCACTTGATCCAGTAGGGGATTCTCTGCTGTTACCAAAAGAAGCTTGATTTTGCAAGAAGTTAACCACTTAGCTAGCTAGGTAACTAGCTACAAAGTTAGCAAACCAAATGCACAACTGCAGAGCATTTAGCACATTTTATACAGTTAGCTTAACTATTAAGATATCTAGCTGGCAAATGTAAAAAATAAAATTTAAAAAAGTTTGGAATTCCAGGGTGTAACTAAATCTTGTGTGCTTGTAAACAAAACAACGTGAATGTGGACCACTGTTAAGCTTCATAATGTGACAGGTGAAATTAAGAACGCAATCTGCTTTATCTCCTAGCGTATTGTACAAGTTGGTATTTACTTAAGTAGCTACAAATATTCACATTTTATTCATCTTCTGTGTACCTCCCAAGCCTACGTGAGGGGCTCCCGTGTTGACAGTCAGTGTGGTGGAAATATTGTTGCCTACCTTCACCACCTGGGGCTGTCCCGTCAGGAAGTCCAGGATCCAGTTGCAGAGCAAGGTGTTCAGTCGCCGGTTCCCCAGCTTGGTGATGAGCTTGGAGGGCACTATGCTGTTGAACGCTGAACTGTAGCCTGAACGGCATTCTCACATAGTTATTTCCCCTCTCGTCCAGGTGGGAGAGGACAAGCACTTCATAATTACATATGCGAGTGCTACATGGCGATAGTAATTTAGGCAGGTTAGCGCAACATGGCGATGGTAATTTAGGCAGGTTAGTGCTACATGGCGATGGTAATTTAGGTTATTTTGGCATTTTTGGGAACAGGGATAAAGGTGGCCAGCTTGAGAACAACATGCTGGGATTACAGACTGGGACACAGAGATTGAAAATGTCCATGAAGACACTTGCCAGCTGGTCAGCGCATGCTTTGAGACTGCACCCTGGTATTCCCTCCGGCCCGGCGGCCTAGTGAGTCTTAAACCGTTTGAAAAGTTTTACTCCCATTGGCCACACAGAGCTCACACAGTCATCCGGAACAAGTGCTTTCATGCAAGACTCTGTATTCCTCAAAGTGAGAATAAAAGGCATCGCTGGGTATCTTACGGCTGGGTTTCCCTTTGTAAATCCATTGTTGTCTGCAAGCCCAGCCACATACGATGAGCATATGAGCTGGTGTTATAGGATTCCACCTCACTCCTATGTTGTCCTTTTGCATGTTGAATGTCTCGTCGGAGGTTGTATAGCAGGCTTTCTTGTATGTGTCCTGTTTCTTGTAAGTGGTTGCTCTGTTTCGGATACGTTCGTATAGTTACTCTGGAGACTTAATATATGCACTTACGATGAGGCCCATGACTGAGGAGGTAAACTCCTTAATGCTATGGGATGAATCCCGGAACATATCCCAGTCTGTGAAGCAAAAGTCATTTAGCATCGAGTCTGCTTCATCGGACCATTTCCATAGTGTGCCACTGGTACTTCCTCTTTTGAGCTTTTGTTTGTATGCAGGAGAAAGGGTCATGGTCAGATTTCCCGCAAGGGAGCATGAGGGAGGGTCTTACATGTGGTCTAGTTTTAGCGCCCCTAGTGGCGCAGGACACGTGTTTGGTAAAAGTGAGGTAGAACGGTTTTAAGTCTCCCCGCGTTAGTCGACGCCCACCAGAGGCGCTGCCGCTGGGTGAGTGATTTCCTGTTTGTTTATACAGTTCGTTCAGTGCTAAAGTGGTGTTTGCTTGTAGAGATGCATACAGCCCTGATGATTACAGATGAGAATTCTCTTGGTAGATGCGTGTCTGCAGCTCACCATGAGGTGTTCTATATCAGGCAAAAGCTTGAGATTTCCTTCACAGTGGAAGCATTGTGCTGGTTGTTTTATGAAGACTCCACCCCTCACCGTTTGGAATTGCCCGAGCACTCCTTTGTCCGGTCGTACCGTTGCATGGAGCAAACCACTGAGTCCTACTTACATAGTCATCCAGCCATGTCTCTGCTCGGCATATAATATTGCAGCTTTCCAAGTCTCTGAGACTCTCTCCAATGAAGACACACCGAGGCTATCATTGGGGCGTCAGGTAGCCTAGTGTTTGGCCAGTAACCGAAAGGTCGCTGGTTTGAATTCCCCGAGCAGACTAGGTGAAAAAATAGGTCTGTGTCCCTGAGCAACTCACTTAACCCTAATTGCTCCTATAAGTTGCTCTGGATAAGAGCGTCTGCTAAATGACTAAAATGTCAATCATCTGTTAGACCAGCAAGACTTGATTATGTAGGTGGAACTGTCTCCATTTTAGGTTTGCAAAATGTCAGTAACTTTCCAGGTTGGAAGATTCCCAGAATCTGAAGGGTATAAACTAGAAATCTGGGAATCGTTCAACCAGAACTTCTGGGTGTTTTGCAAGTTGGCTGAATTTTGCAACCCTAGACCAGCATGAAACGTCTATTAGACATGTTAAACGTTTATCTGTTCCGTTTTAGATCCCTCGTATAAAAACGCAGGGCATTTCAGAAAGTGACTGTGTTTTGAGTTTACAGGATAAACCCTGTTTTCTCTGTTCCCTCTTCCACTGGTTCTTATCTTGTTGTCAGGTCTTTCCTTCCTGCCCTCCTACTCAAAGCCTCCTTTCTCTTTCCTGTGGCGCCTTTGCCATAAACATCTCATGGACTGGTGTCCCGTTGAGCTGAGACCACTGAACCACCACAACCCTAAATGGACTGTTAGCAATTCTGTTGTTGTTGAAGTCCTTTCAAGAATGACTCTGGTTAGACCATGGTATGTTACCATTCAACAACATGATGCTTCATTGTCTGTATTAGGGTTGCAAAATTCTGTTAACTGTTAAATGTCCAGGTTTTATGAGAATTTGCGGGGGGGAATAACTGGGGTTTTGCAACCTTACTCCAGATGGTGTAGTCTGCTACAAATACAATGCATTTGGCACAATCCTATTCCAGGCTCGTATGCTCCTTGACTGTAAAAAAAAGGTATGCTAAAGTCATCTTCAATATCTGTTCCAATTGAGAATGAAGTTATTGTACCACCATGATATGTAGTGTTTTCTCAGTGAAAGCTGATGTGGCTCCTGACTCCTAACTTTCCTTATAAAGACACGGTGAGCAATTTTAATTTTACTGCTTGGACATTTTCATATAAGGCAGATAGAAAGGTGGTAAAGATACTGGAGGGTTAATGGCCCTCTCTTCCAGTTTCTCTCTGCTTTTCCTGTCTGAGTCCGAGCCTAGTTAAAAGTCACCTTTTATAGCCCTCTACACGCCTGTCCTCAATGCCCGCCTCGATAGTATGAGACTAACGGCTTGTCTTCTACACCAAGCTCTTAGCCAAATCCTCTGTGATCTGCCGAGTCACATTACTGACGTGTCACGCTTCTCTGGCTCTGCTGCCAGCTGAGACTGAGTTTCTGTGACTGTGTGGCCTAGCTGTCCTCTCGCGGTCTCTGGGGATGTTTTTCTGTGATTGTTGACGGTGTTTAATGTTTTGACTGTGATGTTTGGGTAACCGGTTGTCATTTCCGATTTACATAATGGGTTATCAATCAAATGTATTTATAAAGCCCTTCTTACATCGGCTGATATCTCAAAGTGCTGTACAGAAACCCAGCAATGTAGGTCTGGGGCAGGTAGCACGTCCGGTGAACAGGTCAGGGTTCCATAGCCGCAGGCAGAACAGTTGAAACTGGAGCAGCATCACGGCCAGGTGGACTGGGGACACCTAGTCATCAGGTCTACCTGGCCTGATGACTCCGAGGCATGGTCCGAGGGCTCAGGTCCTCAGAGAGAGCGAGAGAATTCGAGAGAGCATACTTAAATTGACACAGGACACCGGATAAGACAGGAGAAAATACTCCATATATAACAGACTGACCCTAGCCCCCGACACAAACTACTGCAGCACAAATACTGGAGGCTGAGACAGGCTGGATCAAGGAGACCCTGGCCCCGTCCGACGATACCCCCGGACAGGGCCAAACAGGCAGGATATTTCCTTCTCATAAATGTATTCTATCGGTGTTGCCAGCTGTGTTTATGGTCTGTTGCCAGGTATGTTTACGGACTGTGTTGCTCTTCAATTGTGTTGTCTATCCTGTGACTGTGTTACACTCCAACTGTAAATTCTGTCTTTCTTCCCACAGCTCATGCCAGGCAGGTGATGGGGGAGTTTGGCCATGTGTACAAGGAGCAGTATGCTGTGGCCCTCTTTAACATTGTCCGCTTTGAGATCGAGGGGGGAGGAGGGCCCCAGTCACAGCTCCTGCACCGCAAGGCAAGCGGCCAGCCCGGCCTGGGGACGACTGTCTGTTGCACTCGTTCACCCCTCTGTTTTGCCCCAATTCTCTCTCTTCTCACTCCAGCTCTCCATTTTATTCAGTTCCTCTCTCACTGTATTCCCACACCATCTGTAACTCTCTCCTTCTCTACCTCCCGTTTTATCTCTTCCTCACCATCCTCCTCTGAGTCTCAAGGTTTTATCTGAGTGCAAGGCCGTGTGTGTTTTTAAACTCGATGGACAAAACGTGTACTGTAGCCATCTCCACTTCAGTGCTGTGGAGTTCTGTGTTAGCCATTAGTCAGTGCTGTGGAGTTCTGTGTTAGTCTCCGCCATCGAGTCACTGGCGGGAAAGTCTATTCACACATGAACAAACTGGGATGGTGCTAAGAATGTTGTTTCCCTCTCCTTACTACACGTGAATAAAGCACAGGCACCACATTTTACAGAGCACTGCCAGTCAGCACCTTCCAAGCACACACAACCTCTTCTCCTCACTACCCGTGAATAAAGCACAGGCACCACATTTTACAGAGCACTGCCAGTCAGCACCTTCCAAGCACACACAACCTCTCTTCTCCAGCTTCTCTCATCCCCTTTATTTCTGGCCTTCCTCTGCTGTGATTAAGCTGTTTTGAGTTCCAGTATTTTGATCTACTACAAGACATGTAAAAACGAAGTGTGGTTGTGTAAACACTATCTGAAACTTGTGTGCTCTCACTTTAGCCCTCCGGTCTCAATCGCCTCCAGCGTGTAAAATAGAATTAGGCCTGACGTTACTGCATGGATGCGTCTCAAGTAGCACCCTATTCCCTATATAGTGCACTGCTTTTGACCGAAAGCCTGATAGCCCTATCGCTAACTCTATCTGTTGTGTTGTGGTAGAATCCTCTAGAAGACCACTCGATCTTCTCTGGGGGTCTGTTCCAGTACTTGGAGGGGAACAAGAAATGGAGAAACCGCTTTGTCTTCGTGGCCGACACATATGACGTTATCTTCTACGAGAACAAAGTGGTGAGGGCAGTCGGGAAACTGAAACTATATATTTTCTTGTTTTACGTTTAACTTCATAACTAAACTTCAATGTCAGCTAGTCTGAATCGTTTAGGTCACAACCTTCGCTGTGGGCTGATGGTTCTGAACGGCTTGTACATTTTCTTTCACCCTCTCACCTTGATACTACCCCCTTCTCACTCCGTGCTCTCTGATAGGCTCACGAGAGGGGCTTGCACCCTAAAGGAACCATCAACTGTGCCGGATACAAAGCTCTGACCTCCATGGAAGAGTACCTGGATCTGGTCAGCACCAGCCTGCCAGGTGAGAGGGACGATAACGGCCACTGACTGTAACGGCCGCTGACTGTAATACCAAACGGCCGCTGACTGTGATACCAAACGGCCGCTGACTGTGATACCAAACGGCCGCTGACTGTGATACCAAACGGCCGCTGACTGTGATACCAAACGGCCGCTGACTGTGATACCAAACGGCCGCTGACTGTGATACCAAACGGCCGCTGACTGTGATACCAAACGGCCGCTGACTGTGATACCAAACGGCCGCTGACTGTGATACCAAACGGCCGCTGACTGTGATACCAAACGGCCGCTGACTGTGATACCAAACGGCCGCTGACTGTGATAAACGGCCGCTGACTGTGATACCAAACGGCCGCTGACTGTGATACCAAACGGCCGCTGACTGTGATACCAAACGGCCGCTGACTGTGATACCAAACGGCCGCTGACTGTGATACCAAACGGCCGCTGACTGTGATACCAAACGGCCGTAATACTGTGATACCAAACGGCCGTAATACTGTGATACCAAACGGCCGCTGACTGTAATACTAAACGGCCGCTCATGAGAAACACTGTTGGATTGTGGTTGAACCAGGACTTCATCCAATGTGAGATCAAGTAGTAAAGTCCTCAGTGGCTCGCTGGGCCGTATTCATTAGGGACCCTATTCAATCTGGTTTGCTTAAGCGTTACGTTTCCCTAAATGCGTTCTCGGCTAATGCGGGGACATTGCCTTTTGAATTTCAATCGCGCTGTAACTCTGAAGTTCCGCGATACCGATTTTTGAATAGAGCCCTAGGGCACACTGTAGCAGAAGTTTAGCAATCAGTCTGTTTTCTTCCATTTGGTGACTAGCGAATACAACCCTGATGAAGAAGCTATGAACATTAAGTGTGTGTGTGTGTGTGTGTGTCTTCAGGTGTAAAGGCTAAGGTGGGCAGTGGTCCATTTGTCAAGGGTGCCACCCAGTTCCCCCTGATCCTGTGGCACCCGTATGCCCGCCACCACTACTTCTGTGTGCTGACAGAGAAGGAGCAGGCGAAGTGGCACGCTGTGCTCCAGGACTGTGTCAGGCACAGCAACAATGGTGAGGAGCTGTGAACACACGACACAGATAACACATAGTGTACACACAGCCATTTGATGGTTCTGGATGACAGGTAGGGAACAACTCAGAGACTCCCTCAGCTCCACCCTGGCCAATTATCGCTCTTCTGCCTTACTGCCATTGTTCACAACACAGACCAGGGTGTGTCTGTCGCTATGTGAGCGTTTTGAATACCATCTCAATGAGCTGGTCGATCAGTGAGAGTGAAATGCAGCCAGGCAGGAATGTTTTTTAAAGTTATGATAGTCTGGAGTGGTGTTCCTCTACTCTGAGTACTGGAGGGCATGTGAGTGGCAGGGTGTGGCCTAATTCTTTATTACCTCATTTGAATAAATGTAAGTAAGCCTTGTCCAATCCAGAACCAGCCTTCGGTTCCTGCCCCATCTTTTTTTCTATAGCGCGATGCATCTTCAAGTAAACCGCCCAGACAGGATGCTCTATTAACCAATCAGTCATTTGATCTGTATGAATACAGCCTGGTGTGGTGAGTGCAGGGTGCTACACAGTAAACATTGGTGTTGGATGAGGTGAAACTCCCCTCCCCTCCCCACGATGACAGTAGTAAATGTGGAGTGTTTGTGTGTATTCCCCTACCTTGCAGAGCATATAAAGAGACTTTTATATTTGTTTAGTATTTCATTAGGATCCCCAATTTAGCTGCTGTTGCAGGGAACAAAAAACAACAAATGTAATGCATAATATTCATCACAGAATACAATGCATAATACTATACAGAATATATAAAAATGAGGGCTGTCAAACAATTTAAATAATTGCGATGAATCACAATTTTATTTTTAAATGTAAAACATTTAGCTCAAATATGGTAAGTAACATTTTTATGGACAAATCTTTATGTATTGAGTTATAAGCATGTTTTTTTAATGGCATATTCACCATAACAAGCAATATAATTACTAATGCACCCAGTAGGGCTACTCCCTCATACATTTTCTTGAAGTACACACACACACAGTTAAAGTTTCAGCCATTCCAAATGATTGTTCTACCAATTACTAATTGGAGGGTTGGCTATAAGAAAACAAATAACTGTCTCTATGGATACAAAGGGCATAAACCTGTCCAAATGTCATGAATTCCACACACAAGCCTATGACCATAGACTTCAGTCGTCCTCCTATTTAATTTCACTGAGCCAGTTGTTAAGACAAACGAGCCTGCTGCTCTTTTCTTCTGTACGATATGCCCAGAGAGTGAAAACAACCTCTCAGGCAGGTGTTGCCAGGTAGATTTATGCAACACCCTACAACTCAACTCTCCGTGAAGTGAAAGAGGTCTGGGACTGTAGGTGTGAGTAAGGATGACAAAGGCAGAGCGAGGGGTACCGTTACAAGGACTTTATTCCTTTACAAAGGGGCTGGACGGAACCAAAGCAAAGAAGGTAAATGTCAAAGCCCCTCTCCTACCTTACCTGCCTACCTACTACTTACCTAACCTCTCCTACCTTACCTACCTCCCCACTACTTACCTAACCTCTCCTACCTTACCTGCCTACCCACTACTTACCTAACCTCTCCTACCTTACCTACCTCCCCACTACTTACCTAACCTCTCCTATCTTACCTGCCTACCCACTACTTACCTAACCTCTCCTACCTTACCTGCCTACCCACTACTTACCTCACCTCTCCTACCTTACCTGCCTACCCACTACTTACCTAACTAGCACCACCTGGTGCACTAACCAAAATACAGGGGGTGGTCCGCCCAGGTCTTACCTAGTGTGTCTAGACCGTGAATATACTATGGGTATATGTATGCCCGCGGGCCTCTTGCCTAAGCACTCACTAGGTGCCTTCCCCTTACCCCCTGGGAACAAATGAAACAGAATATTATAACCAATTTCACAAACGCACTGAGAAACACAGGACATCAAATAGGTAGGCTCTAACTGAGCAACAAACTCACACAGAACATACCAAAGCTGCTCCCATCTACAACTAACCTAGTACATTCCAACTGACCTGAGAAACAACCAACATACACTATAGCCATCAGCCTCCTCTCTCAGCAATAATCTCAGCAGTCTATCTCTTCTGAACAGAATACTGGCTTTTATATAGCTTCAGAAGGAGTCTAATCGGATACAGCTGTAACTTGACGAGGGGACGGTGTCAGCTCCAATCAATGGGGCTGACCAATCAGCTGCTTGGGGAGAATTCAGGAAGCCATCTCCTGAAACACACACTCAAATACAAACTACAACACAGAAACTGGGGAACGTAACACTCTTCATCAGACTCAGAAGAACTCTACAAGAGGGCGGCTTTCTTCTTTGGTGGCTCTGACAGGTTGCTTTATCAGGTTGCTGTGCAGGCCTCTCTTCCTTCAGCAAGTTGCTAACCAAAGCCCACCCCTCAGGTCTGGGAAGGCACTTCAGGTCCTTAAGGATTGGCCCCCTTGTTTTTCCATTTTTACCTAAAATGACATACCCAAATCTAACTGCCTGTAGCTCAGGCCCTGAAGCACGGATACTGTATGCATATTCTTGATACCATTTGAAAGGAAACACTTTGAAGTTTGTGGAAATGGGAAAGGAATGTAGGAGAATATAACACATTAGATCTGGTAAAAGATGATACAAGAGGCCATAATGTATTATTCCAGCCCAGGTAAAATTTAGATTTTGGCCACTAGACGGCAGTAGTGTATGTGCAATGTTTTAGACTGATCCAATGAACCATTGCATATCTTTTCAAAATTTTGTATCGACTGCCCAAATGCATAATTTGTTTAACTTTTCATGTTCAAAACTGCACTCCCCACAAACAATAGCATGGTGTTCACTGCTACTGTAAATTGGACAGTGCATTTAGATTAACAAGAATTTAAGCTTTCTGCCAATATCAGATATGTCTATGTCCTGGGAAATGCTCTTGTTACTTACACCCTCATGCTGATCGCATTAGCTCAACCGTCCCGCAGGGGACCCACTAATCGTGAAGAAGTTTTAAACCTTGGGTCGAATACTGTGGCGATCTTCAGTTATGTGAGGTTGGCGTTCTCCTTTGGTTTCTCCAGGTCTATAAGATGAGAGATGGTCGCCTCGCTTTGAGTTCTAAGGAAACGGTGCAGTTTTTTGATGTATTATTTCTTACATTGTTACCCCGGGAAATCTGAAGTCCTGTTACATACAGCCGGGAAGAACTATTGGATATAAGAGCAATGTAAACTTACCAACATTACGACCAGGAATACAACTTTCCCCAAAGCGGAGCCTCTGTTCGGACCACCACCCAGGACAATGGATCTAATCCCAGTAGCCGACCCAAAACAACTGCGCTGCAGATGGAGCGGCCAACCGGTGCAGTTCTACGGAGCCTGACATCACCCATCGCTCCCGAGTATACTACTAGGCAATGTCCAGTTTCTTGACAACAAGGTAGACGAAATTCGAGCAAGGGTTGCCTTCAAAAGAGACCTCGGAGATTGTAAAATTCAAAATGTCATGGAAACATGGCTCTCGGGATATGTTGTCGGAATTGGTTCAGACACCGGGCATCTCCATGCATCGCGCCAACCGAGATAAACACCTCTCTGGGAAGAGGAAGTGCGGGGTGTATGCTTTGACTCATGGTGTAATCATAACAACGTACAGGAACTCAAGTCCTTCTGCTCACCCGACCTAGAATTCCTTACAATCAAATGTCGGCCATTTTACCTACCAAGAGAATTCCCGTCAGTTATAGTCACAGCTGCGTACATTCCCCCTCAAGCAGACACCAGGACGGCCCTCAAGGAACTTCACTGGACTCTATGTGAACTGGAAACCATATATCCTGAGGCTGCATTTATTGTAGCTGGGGATTTTACCAAAGCAAATTTGAGAACCAGGCTACCTAAATTCTATCAGCATATTGATTGCACCACGCGCAGGGGTAATACACTCGACCACTGCTACTCTAACTTCCGCGATGCATACAAAGCCCTCCCTGCCTTCCGTTCGGCAAATCAGGCCACGACGCAGTCTTGCTCCTACCGCCTTATAGGCAGCTGGTCTGACCAATCGAAAGCCTTGCTTCAAGATTGTTTTGATCACGAGGACTGGAATTTGTTCCGGCCGAGCCTCAGAACAACGTCGACCTATACGCTGACTCGGTGAGTGAGTTTAGAGACTGTGACTAAAACCAGAAACCGTGGCTGGACGGCGGCATTCGTGCAAAACGAAGCGCGAACCACCGAAATTTAATCAGGGAAAGAGGTCTGGCAATATGGCTGAATATAAACAGTGTAGTTATTCCCTCCCAAGGCAATCAAACAAGCAAAATGCCGGTACAGGGACAAGGTGGAGTTGCATTTCAACGGCTCAGACATGAGACGTATGTGGCAGGGTCTACAGGACATAACAGACAACAAAAAGAACCAGCCACGTCAGACACCGACATCACGCTTCCAGACAAACTAAACACCTTTTCTCACTTTGAGAATAGTACAGTGCCACCTTACCGGCCACCCTAGACCCACTTCAGTTTGCATACCGCACCAATAGGTCCACAGATCCACAGATGACGCAATCACCATCACATTGCACCCTGCCCTATCCCATCTGGACAAGAGGGATACCTATAAGAATGCTGTTCATCGACTACAGCTCAGCATTCAACACCATAGTGCTCATCAAGCTAGAGGCCTTTCTCAGCCCCCTACTGTACTCCCTGCTCACCCACGACTGCGTGGCCACATACGCCTCCAACTCAATCATCACGTTTGCAAACTACACAACAGTAGTGGGCTTGATTACCAACAACGACGAGACAGCCTACAGGGAGGAGGTGAGGGCCCTCTGAGTGTGGTTTCATGAAAACAACCTCTCAATCGATGTCAACAAAACAAATGAGATGATCGTGGACTTCAGGAAACCGAGGGAACACCCCTCTATCCACATCGAAGGGACAGCAGTGGAGAACATGGAAAGTTTAGTTCCTCGGCGTACACGTCACAGACAAGCTGATATGGTCCACCCACACAGTGTGGTGAAGGCGCAACAGCACCTCTTCAATCTCAGGAGGCTGAAGAAATGTGTCTTATCACCCAAAACCCTGACAAACTTTTACAGATGCTCAATCGAGAGCATCCTGACAGGCTGTATCACAGTACTTAATGCAGCTGGTGGCCACCCCAGACACTGACTGTTACTTTTGATTTTGACCCCCCCCCCTTTGTTCAGGGACACATTATTCCATGTCTGTGGAACTTGTTCAGTTTATGTCTCAGTTGTTGAATCTTATGTTCATACAAATATTTACACAAGTTAAGTTTGCTGAAAATAAACTCAGCTGACAATGAGGACGTTTCTTTTCTTGCTGAGTTGATGTACATATTCTCATTCACCCATTTTTAGATTTGTGTGTGTTGGGGAATTGTTAGATATTACTGCACTGTCTGAACTAGAAGCACAAGCATTTTGCTGCACTCGCATTAACTTCTGCTAACCGTGTATGTGTCCAATAAAATTTGTTTTCAACTTCAGCTTGAATTTTACCACAGGCAGGTCATCAGAGCTTTACATCACCTGAAGGAGATGGCACAAAGTTCAGCTGTGGTTGGCATAGTGATGTTTTTCTGTTGTGCCAGAGCATCTCTGTGGTTGGCATAGTGATGTTTTTCTGTTGTGCCAGAGCATCTCTGTGGTTGGCATAGTGATGTTTTTCTGTTGTGCCAGAGCATCTCTGTGGTTGGCATAGTGATGTTTTTCTGTTGTGCCAGAGCATCTCTGTGGTTGGCATAGTGATGTTTGTCTGTTGTGCCAGAGCATCTCTGTGGGTTGTTGTTTTACCATCCATCTTGTTTTGACATCTTGTGCGAGGGACTCCTTTTGCCTATTTGCGACTAGCTAATGTCTGTTTTAAAATGGTCAACGATATTTCAAGAGGTTGGCTAGCAAGGGCATTGTCGAACCTGCTGTTCTGTAGGAACACTGTGATGGACCTTTTTGGAGACTGCGCAGGACAGGTGTTCAAAAGGCAACTGCTTTGCTACATCCATGACCTGCTTGGCACGCTTTTCAACATAGTGCTTCTGTAAACGCGTGTGAACGCCGTATCTCACCGATTTATGGTGCGCAGTAACTAGTAGGTAGTTGTAGTTACTCGCCTAAGTCCAGTGCTATTTCTTGCTTGCTGCTCGTCGACTTGTCCATCGGTCTCCCACTCTTCTAGCTTAGCCTGCCGAAGATGTCCTCCGTTGTTACTTGTAATTGCCAGCATCACCGGTGTGTTTCGCTTGTAAATGATAACGAGGACTCGCATTTCGGTGATAAACAAATTCAGCCTTGTGGTAGATGCAAATTAGAGTCCACAGAGCCACCTGGGAGGGATTAAAATTGAATTTGGCATATTAAAAGCCCCTTACTACCATTCCCTGTCATTCAGTCATACAAGTGGCTAGCCAGTAAAGTGGTTGTCAAACTAGCACATCAGCTGCATGGGCTTGAACTTGAACTATGGGTGGTTCAGGGGCTCAAACTAACAAGATGTGTTAATGGTGTCAATTTAAAAATAAAAAAAAGTGACAGCCCTAATGAAAATGTCTGTCGTCCTGCCGTAAGGTGTGGTTTTATTTTTTTTATTGCTAGTTTGAGTGGTGGAGTTCCATGCAGTCATGTGTTTCCCAGCCTCTGTTCTGGACCGGGGGACTGTGAAGAGACCTCTGGTTGTCTTGTGGGGTACTCATGAGTGTCCGAACTGTGTGCCAACTGCTTGAACAGACAGTTCAGTACCTTCAACACCTCACAAAAAGACCAATAGTGACGCAGTTAATCTCTCCTCCACTTTGAGCCGGGAGAGATTGACATGCATGCCATTGAGATTCGTGCTCAGTGTACATCTAAGCGCTCTGTTCTGGAGCAACTGCAATTTGCCTATGTCCTTCTTTGCCGCACATGACCACACAAGTCCAGGTGCGACAACAAGGGCCAGTAGGACCTGTCTGGTTGATTTTTGAGATGTCAAAACAAAGCAGCACCTTATCATGGACAGACAACCTCTTCCCATTTTAACAACCATTGAGTATGTTTTGACCATGACTGCTTGATATCTAGGGTTACACCCAGCAGTTTAGTCTCCTCAACTTGCTCAATCACCACATTATTCAAAAATAGATCTAGATGAGGTTTAAGGTGGAGCAATTGATTTGTCCTATTTATTTTATTTAGCACAAGGCTATTGCTAGTTACCCATTCTAAAACTGACTGGAGCTCTGTTAGAGGTGTCAAGTATTTATTTAACTTTCGTACCCGACGTGTATATTGTTACATCATCAGCATACAGACACACAGGCTTTATTCAAGGTCAGTGCAAATGTGTTAAAAATTTTAAAAACACTTTTTTACATAGGTATTCAAACCCTTTGCTATGAGACTGGAAATTGAGCTCCGGTGCATCCTGTTTCCATTGATCATCCTTGAGATGTTTCTACAATTTGATTGGAATCCACCTGTGATCAATTCATTTGATGGGACATGATTTGGAAAGGAACACACCTGTCTATATAAGGTGCCACAGTTGACAGTGCATGTCAGAGCAAAAACCAAGCCATGAGGTTGAAGGAATTGTCTAGAGCTCCGAGACAAGATTGTGTCAAGGCACAGATCTGGGGAAGGATACCAAAACATTTATGCAGTATTGAAGGTCCCCAAGAACAAGTGCTGGCCAAACTGAGCAATCGGAGAAGGGCCTTTGGTCAGGGAGGTGACCAGGAACCTGATGGTCACTCTGACAGAGCTTTAGAATTCCTCTGTGGAGGTAGGAGAACCTTCCAGAAGGACAACTATCTCTGCAGCACTCCACCAATCAGGCCTTTATTGTAGAGTGGCCAGACGGAAGCCACATGAAAGCCCTCTTGGAGTTTAACAAAAGGCCCCTAAAGACTCTCAGACAATGCGAAACAAGATTCTCTGGTCTGACGAAACCTGATCAAGCATCTCTGGTGAGACCTGAAAATAGCTGTGCAGCAAACGCTCCCCATCCAACCTGACAGAGCTTGAGAAGATCTGCAGAGAAGAATGTGAGAAACGCCCCAAATACAGATGTGCCAAGTTTGTAGTGTCATACCCAAGAAGATTTTGAAGATGCTTTGTTATTCTTGGGCCGTGGAATGACCTTCGCCTTTCTCCAGGCCTGAGGGCACATACCGTCTTCTAGGCTTAAATTCAAGATGTGGCAAACGGGAGTTGCAATGTATTCCAGTACTGACCTCAGGAATTGACCATCCAGATTTTTGTTCACCTCTTCCACACCCACATTGCTTGCCTTTCATTATTTTGTCCAATATGCATGACTATGAAGACTGAGTTTGCTAATCTTGTCAACAACAAAAAACAATTCAAGTGGTTGGCAATATCAAAGGGTTTTCATTGTGATCTGCTCGAATGAAGGATGGAGCCGAGTTAGCTTTATAGCCTAGAATTTCATTTAAGGTACTCCAGCGCTTTTTACAATTAGTTTTTATATCATTTATTCTGTTCCACAGTGTGGTTTCCCCAAAAAAATCATTGAGGGGCTGCACGGTGCCGCGAGGAGCACCATGTGAGAAAGGGGGGTGACGAGATCCTCCGTTGGTTCGGTGCGCTGATGTCGTGGAAACCCAGCGGTGAGGTGTTCCCCTGTTTGGGACAGAGGACACATTCTGGGGGTCAGAGGACACATTCTGGGGGTCAGATAATCCACTCCCAGCGGTGACCATCTGTTTGCCAGATGGAATGGATCCTTCAAGTCTCGGCTCGCTCGTGGAGTTTGAACGAGTCACCTTCTCCGAGAAGTGGGACACATCAAATTCGGCCAACTCTCCACGAGATGTTCAGTGCAGAGCTTTTTTTAGCCTGGGCTATAGCTACATTGGTGAACTCATCAATATGGCTCTGATTCAGCTCATCGGATAGCCGGCAAACGTCCTTCTGTAGCCACCAGATATCACGCGGTCACACCAATGGCACTTCCACTCTGTCCGTTTTTGGTTAGTGAACATGTCACAGCAGTAGCATTGGACAGTCAATGGCCATTGATATCCATTGGATCGCCATCGGTAGCGATAATGTTAAAAGCCACAGCTAGCAGCACTAGCTTATAAAGTCCATTAAGGCAGTGTGTTCCATGAAGTGCTAAAATAAGCTACAACAAGATGTGCATCAGTCTTGCTTTGACAGGAGTTGTATTCTTACCATTGTTCAGTTTCTTAAAATTCTGACATTCCATGTCAAAAGAACTCGTCTGTTGACTGTCCTTTGTGACATCAGAATTACTGAGTGAGTTTGCCGTGATGAAGACGTAGAGCCTGACCAGGAATGTAGTTAATATGGGATGCCTACCAAATGGTACCCTATTCCCTACATAGTGCTCTCCATAGGCAATAGGGGTCCATTTGGGACACAACCATGGAGAAGTGAGAAATTTAATTACATGCGGACCACATCAGCCGCATTGCGTGCGTGAGCTTTGCAAAAAATGTACACTTTATTCAATCATTTCATCCGAACTACTTGCGCGCGTCAATGAGTGTCGGCGTAGTCAGGTGTTAAAATAGAACTTAGTTCTATTTTAGACACTTGACACGCTACAAGTCCTGGGTCTCCCTTCTCCTCATTGGTCTTTATGAGCATATACCCACGTTAAAAAAATATATATTAAAAAAAATCTAAATAAATTATTTCACCTTGTTTTCAACTGGCCTACCTGGTTAAATAATTATTTTACTACTGTGACCTGGCCAAGATAAAGCAAAGCAGTGCGACAAAAACAGAGTTACACATGGGATAAACCAACGTACAGTCAATAACACAAAATAAATATCTATATACAGTGTGTGCAAATAGAGTAAGGAGATACTGCAATAAATAGGCCATAGTAGCATGTAATTACAATTTAGTAAATTAACACGAGTGAGAGATGTGCAAGTAGAAATACTGGTGTGCAAATAAAGTAAAACAATATGGGGATGAGGTAGGTAGTTGGATGGGCTATTTACAGCAATCGATAAGCTGCTCAGAGAGCTGATGCTTAAAATTAGTGAGGGAGATATGTCTACAACTTCAGCGACTTGTTTCAGTCATTGGCAGCAGAGAACTGGAAGGAAAGGCGGACAAAGCAGATGTTGGCTTTGGGGATGACAAGTGAGATATATACACACACACACACACACACCTGCTGGAGCGCGTGCTACGGGAGAGTGTTGCTATGGTGACCAGTGAGCTGAGATAAGGCGGGGCTTTACCTTGCACAGACTTATAGATGACCTGGAGCCAGTGGGTTTGGTGACGAGTATGTAGCGAGGGCCAGCCAACGAGAGCATACAGGTCGCAGTGGTGGGTAGTATATGGGGCTTTGGTGGCAAAACAGATGGCCCTGTGATAGACTGCATCCAGTTTGCTGAGTAGAGTGTTGGAGGCTCTTTTGTAGATGACATCGCCGAAGTCGAGGATCGGTAGGATGGTCAGTTTTACGAGGGTATGTTTGGCAGCATGAGTGAAGGATGCTTTGTTGCTTAATGGGGGAAGCCAATTCTACATTTTAATTTTTGATTGGAGATGCTTAATGAGTCTGGAAGGAGAGATTACAGGCTAGCCAGACGCCTAGAATATGTGGACAACTACAAATGCCTAAGTCAGAACCGTCCAGAGTAGTGATGCTCGGAAACCGGATTGCACACCTGACTGAGGAGGTACGGTGGAATTCGAAATGGTCAGTGATCTGTGTGACTTTGGCTTTTGAAGACTTTTTAGAAAGGTGGGGCAGGATGGATATAGGTCTAACAGTTTGGGTCTAGACTGTCACCCCCTTTGAAGAGGGGGCTTTCCAATCTTTGGGAATCTCGGACGATACGAAACAGACTAGTAATAGAGGTTGCAACAATGGCGGTGGATGCTTTTAGAAAGAGAGGGTCCAGATTGTCTAGCCCAGCTGATTGGTACGGGTTTTGCAGTTCTTTCAGAACATCTGGATTTGGGTGAAGGAGACGCTGGGGAGGCTTGGGCTGTGGGGGGTGTGGAGCTGTTGGTTGGGGTAGCCAGGAGGAAAGCATGGCTAGCTGTAGAGATTCTTATTGAAATTATAGAGGATTTATCAGTTGTGTCAGGGTTTCTGAGCCTCAGTGCAGTGGGCAGCTGGGAGGAGATGCTCTTATTCTCCATAGACTTTAGTGTCCCTAAACATTTTGGAGTTAGAGCTACAGGATGCATTTATTTTTATTTTTAAAGCTAGCCTTTGCTTTCCTAAGTGACTTGGTTCCTGACTTCCCTGAAAAGTTGCATATCGCGCGGGACCATTCGATACTAGTGCAGTATGCCAGAGGATGTTTTTGTGTTGGTCGAGGGCAGTCAGGTCTGGAGTGAACCAAGGGCTATATCTGTTCTTAGTGTTACATTTTTTGAAAGGCGCTTGTTTATTTAAGATGGTGAGGAAATTACTTTGTAAAGAACAACCAGACATCCTGTACTGACGGGATGAGGTCCATATCCTTCCAGGTAGATTAGAAAGGCCTGCTTGCTCAAGTGGTTTTTTTAGGGAGAATTTGACAGTGATGAGGGGTGGTCGTTTGACCGTGGACCCGTAACTGATGCAGGCAGAGATCGTGATTGAAAACAGCAGAGGTGTATTTGGAGGGCAAGTTGGTCAGGATAATGAGGGTGCCCATGTTTACGGATTTAGGGATTAGGAACCCACCTGGTGAGATAAGATGCCCTCAATCTTAAATTGTAGGACGGCCGGGGTGTTAAGCGTATCCCAGTTTAGCTCACCTAACAGAACGAACTCTGACGATAGATGGGGGCGATCAATTCACATATGGTGTCCAGGGCACAGCTGGGAGCTGAGGGTTAAAATTTTTTAATTAGAAGCTCTAACTGTTTGGGCTGGAATGTAAGCCTGCAAAGTTATGTCAATCTCTGCAGTAGATTGCAACTCCTCCCCCTTTTGGCAGTTCTATCTTGATGGAAAATATTGTAGTTTGGGATACATTTCAGAATTTGATGGCCTTCCTAAGCCAGGATTCAGACACGGCAAGGACATCGGGTTGGTGAAGTGTGTTTTACTCACTGCTTTAGCAAACTTGGGGAGGAGGCTTCTGATGTTAACATGCATGAAACCAAGGCTTTTACGGTTACAGAAGTCAACAAATGAGTACCTGGGGACACACAGGGCCTGGCTTAATCTCTACATCACCTGAGGAACACGTGTAGGGTGAGGGTACGGCTAAAGGCTATCAGAACTGGTTGTCTAGTGCGTTGGGAACAGAGAATTAAAGGAGCAGATTTCTGGGCGCGGTAGTATAGATTCAGTGCATAATATACAGACTGGTATGGTAGGGTGCAGGTACAGTGTAGGTAAACCTATGCATTGAGTTACGATAAAGAGGTTGCATCTAGAGGCACTAGTTATGCTAGGTGAGGTCACTGCATGTGTGGGAGGTGGGACAAAAGAGCAATTGAAGGCATATTGAGTGGGACTAGGGGCTCCGCAGTAAAATAAAACGATAACTACCCTAAACAACGGTATACAAGACATATTGACATTAAAGCGAGGCATTAAGCAATCACAGGTGTTGATTGGGAGAGCTAGCTAAGATCACAATGGGTAAGACAACAGCTAATCAGCTAAGACGACAGGTAAAATGGCGATGAATGGGCAGAGGGGGTCAGTTAACTACACACAGGGCCTGAGTTTGAGGCTGAGGACAGATGAACAAAATGGAGTACTGTGATTAATGAACGGTCCAGTAGGCATCAGCTATGTAGCCAAGTGATCATAGGGTCCAGTGAACAGCAATAGATGAAACGGGGAACCCGTAATGTAGTCGTTACTACCCTAGCTGGGAGATGCGCCTGGATCAAGGCTAACTGGTGCTAGCTTTGGGACAAGAGCGTTATCGACGTGACCTCAACCGGCCTTGGCCGGACATCAGACAGAATTACGTCGGGAGACCAGTCGTGATGGATCTGCGGGGCTCCGTGTCGAGAGGGTCCAGGCCAAATTAGCAAAAGAGGTATTGTAGCTGGTGTAATTTTGTTTGCTAGCCGGGAGATGCGCCTAGCTCGAGGCTAACTGGTGCTAGCTTTGGGACAAGGGCATCCTGTGCAAAGGTCCAGAGCTTACTGCAGGAATCGGGTGACGAAGTGGCTTCTAGTTGTGTTAGTGAAGAGTCCGGGAGGCATCAGCTGTATAGCCGAGTGATCATAGGGTCCACTGAGCAGGCCGGGAGATCGGCCTGGCTCAAGGCTAGCTTTGGGGCGTGGGGGATTTGAACGATGAACTGAGGTCCAGACTCCAGTCCAGTTGGTGGCAGTAATGCACCTTTTTAAAGTTGGTTGCCAACCACCATATGAAGTCCGACGAAGACTGAACAAGGAGAGATTCCTAAACTAACTAACTAGGTTTCCCCTTTTTATCTGTGGATTGTCGGAGTAGAGGACCTTGTGCATTTCTGGTAAAATAACATTTATCCCATGACAAATTAGCTCGCAACAGTAAGCTAGCGAGCTAAATGTTTGAATGTTTTCTTGTTTTGACCTTTCCCCAAATTAATATAGTTGGTTCAGAGTTTGTGTTGATATTTCAACTTGTGTGTCCTGATTTGCGTCTGGTGAGGATAGACTAACTTAACATGCCCACGATGGTGGATGCACGCACGGAGCTGGTTTGGTCACTTTCACAGAAATGTGAAACAATAACCGTGATGATTGAGCGAAGTAGAGCACGCCGATGAAATCATATGAACAGACTTGTTGGGTCCCACAGGTGGCTGAAGCAGCTAAACAATAACATGGTGATCACTGCACTGTTATCATCAACTGATGGGCTATTAGTACCTCAGCACCTTCTCATAATGCCCTTTTTAAACAAACACACTCTTGAGTCTGGACCATTAACAACCCACGCCCTGGGAGGATCTGACCCGTGTTTACTTGGGATCAAAGTGCGCGCACGCACGCACACACAACGGTTCTGACTATGTTTGTGTCCATTTTAGACTTCCTCCTTTTGAAGAGTTCTTCTCATATGTATGCCGCTGATTGATGTAAAGCATTCTCTATCATTTTTGTAAGTTGGTTGTATTGGAGCCATGCAGTGTATTGTTACCAGAACTACAAGCCCATAATTTTTCTCTCAGACCCATAATTAGTCTCTTTATGAGTAACACCTACACACCACATTGGGTGGGCTTAACACACCCAACTGCACATTGACTATTGTCTTCGACTTTCTTTACAAACATGAAAAAGCTCCAGAATCTTCACCCCTCGTTGGCCCCTCTCTGGAGTCAAGCAGAGCCAGGGTACATCCCCTACCTGTCCAGGCCTGCTAGCCCTCCAGTCACTCCTCTAAAGACAACATTCCTGCTGTGTGCTTCCTTCCACTGCAGTGACAGTGCTCATTAGCAGTTGAACTGTCTTCTCCGCTGTTTAGAATGCTGAGCTGGCAGTAGTTACAACTGATAGTAATTTAATTGAAGGGGAAATGTGTTTCTATATATGTATATGAGGAGTGAAACCTCACCTAGTACACTACAGACCCAAGAGAAAAGGGGCTGAGGACAAATTTAATTAATTATTGGCCTATTCGGTTTGTCCTCAGCCCCTTTTCTCTTGGGTCTGTAGTGTACTAGGTGAGGTTTCACTCCTCTTAAATGCCCTCCGTGTTTAGATGGGGTGTGTCTGTTTCTATGCATCTGTGCATGTGCGTAAATATAACACATTTAGGACAGTACTCCTCATGTACCTAACTAGAAGGGCAACAGAACATGAGTCATGTGCATGTTGTCATGCATGTCATTTCCTGCAGGTGTACTCGACTGTATTTGAGAAGTAGTAGTTGGCAGAACTGGAAGTAGTTGTTAGAGGAATTGTGTTGGTCAGAATTCTCATTTAGTATTTCCCTCTTTCTTTCTAGGACTGTATGGTTCAGTGTATAGTGCCTCTTGTTACATAGAATATCACTAAGGATAAGTTGCAGGGAGCATAATACTGCGGTCAAAGAACTGCTTTGAATAGTGGTTAAGTGCTAACCAGAGCATTTACACAGTGAAGATGCTGCAAGGCGATATAGTCTGACCAGTACAGGAACACCATTCAGTTTTCCCTCATAAGTCTAACCACAGATACAAACGCATTGTGTGGCTTGCTGCATATTCTGGGCTCGCAGGGGAATTGGTTATCATAAAGTGCAGTCCAATAAAAGTGATTTGCATCACATTCAGAGGATTGATTGTTAGCTAGAGTTATAAGGCTTCATCTGAAATGGCACCCTATACCCTTATTTATAGTGCTCAGCTTTTTCAAAAGTAGTGCACTATATAGGGTTCCATGGTGTGAATTTGAAGAAAATGGCTGAGTTCTCTATTTTTCCCTTTCATAGTGTTGGAGTAGTCACAGGCAGTTGTCACTGTGGTCAAAAATGGCTTTGTTGCTGTTCTTGGCTGTTAAACCTGGTGTCCATGACAACCACTTGTTCCTGTGGCTTCACCTGTGGCAGGTGATGGTATTATCACTTGATAACATCTTCATTACCAATACGCCTAAAGGTTTAGAAAAGTACACTACGTGGCCTAAAGTATGTGGACACCTGCTCGTCAAACATCTCATTCCAAAATCATAAGCATTAATATGGAGTTGGTCACCCCTTTGCTGCTCGCCGCCATTGGACACTGGCGCAGTGGAAGCGCGTTCTCTGGAGTGATGAATCACACTTCACCATCTGGCAGTCCGATGGACAAATCTGGGTTTGGGGGATGCCAGGAGATCACTACCTGCATAGTACCCACTGTAAAGTTTGGCGGAGGAGTGTTTTTTGTGTGGTTCGGGTTAGGCCCCTTAGTTCCAGTGAAGGGAAATCTTAACACTACAGTATACATTCAAGACAAATCTGTGCTTCCAACTATATCAACAGTTTGGGGAAGACCCTTTCCTGTTTCAGCATGACAATACCCCTGTGCACAAAGCGAGGTCCACACAGAAATGGTTTGTTGAGATCGGTGTGAAAGAACTTGCCTGGCCTGCACACAGCCCTGACCTGAACCCCATCAAACACCTTTGGGATGAATTGGAATGCCAACTGAGAGCCAGGCCTAATCGCCCAACATCAGTGCCCGACCTCGCTAATGCTCTTGTGGTTGAATGGAAGCAAGTCCACGCAGCAATGTTGAAAAGCCTTCCCTGAAGAGTGGAGGCTGTTATAGCAGCAAAGAGAGGACCAACTCCATATTAATGCCCATGACTGAGCTTGAGAGGATCCTGGGCATTAATAGTCTACACACAATACCCCCTATTAACAAAGCAAATGTATTAAAAATAAACATCTGTAAACCACTGCCAAAAGGTGCTTCAGTCTCGAGTCTTCTTGGGTATGACTCTACAACCTTGGCACATCTGCATTTGGGGAGTTTCTTCCATTTCTTCTCTGCAGATCCTCTCAAGCTCTGTCAGGATGGTTAGCTATGTAGCAACACTCCCTATTTTCAGGTCTCTCCAGAGATGTTCAATCTGGTTCCAGTACTGGCTCTGGCTGGGCCACTTAAGGACATTCAGAGACTCTTGCATGGTCTTGGCTGTGGTTCATCTTCCAAAGTTCCTGAGCATTCTGGAAAACATCCCAACAGCATGATGCTACCACCAACCTGCTTCACCTTAGGGATGGTGCCAGGTTTCCTCCAGTAGTGCAGCTTGGCATTCAGGTCAAAGAGTTCAATCTTGGTTTCATCAGACCAGAGAATCGTGTTTCCTTGAGTCCTTTTAGGTGCCTTTTTGGCGAGCTGTCGTGCCTTTTATGGAGTGGCTTCCATCTGGCCTCTCTACCATAAAGGCCTGATTGGTGGAGTGCTGCAGAGATGGTTGTCCTTCTGGAATATTCTCCCATCTCCACAGAGGAACTCTGGAGCTCTGTCAGTGACCATCAGGTTCCTGGTCACCTCCCTAAACAAATAGTCCCCCCCCCCCCAATTAAACGGCCTACTCAGGCCCAGAAGATGGGATATGCATATAATTAGTAGATTTGGATAGAAAACACAAGTTTTCAAAACTGTTAAAATAATGTTGGAGTATAACTGAGATGGCAGGTGAAAAATCCAACCAGGAAGTACTATTATCTTGAAAGGCTGTTTTCCATTGAAAGCCTATCCACCATACAAATACTTGGGACCCGGTTCAGTCTCTGGCCACTTGTAGAGGAAGCCAGTCTTTAGGCATTTACTCTGAAAAATTTGGGCGATACAGCACTTTCAATCAGTGGAAATTTCCATTCATCAGCCATGCACCTGATCAGGAACGCGCCTTTTCTTGTTTCTCCTTTCCTATTGACAAAGCTTTTGTCCGGTTGAAATATGATTTATGACAAAAACAACCGGAGGATTGATTTTAAACCTCGTTTGGCATGTTTCTACTAACTTTTATTGTACTTTTAAAAAACTTTTTGTCTGGACGGATTACTGGACAAAACACGGGAACAAAAATGGTTTTTGGTCATAGAGGGACATTATCGAACAAAACATTTATTGTCTGACATGGAAACCTGGGAGTGCCACCAGATGATGATCATCAAAGGTAAGTGATTCATTTTAATGCTATTTCTGACTTGACACTCTCCTTGGTTGGAAAATGGCTGTATGGGTTTCTGTGGGTAGGCGCAGACCTAACATAATCGCAAAGTGTGCTTTCTTCCTAAAGCCTTTTTGAAATCTGACACAGTGGTTGCATTAAGGAGAAGTTTATCTTTATTTGTATGTTTAGCACTTGTATCATCAATGTTTACGATGAGTATTTCTGTAATTTGATGTGGCTCTGTTTGTTTGAGACGAGGCATTTCTGACCATAACGCGCCAAAGTAAACTGAGATTTTTGGATATAAATATGAACTTTATCGAACAAAAAACATGTATTGTGTAACATGAAGTCCTATGAGTGCCATCTGAGGAGGATCATCAAAGGTTAGTGATACATTTGATATCTTTCTGCTTTTTGTGACTCCTCTCTTTGGCTGGAAAAATGGCTGTATGGTTTTCTGTGACTAGGTGCTGACCTAACATAATCGCATGGTGTGCTTTCGCAGTAGAGCCTTTTTGAAATCGGACACTGGTTGGATTCACAAGAAGTTTATCTTTTAAAATGGTGGATAATACTTGTATGTTTGAGGAAATTTAATTATGGGATTTCTGTTATGAATTTGGCGCCCTGTAATTTCACTGGCTGTTAAGGTGGGACGCTAGCGTACTAGAGGGGTTAAGAATGATAGAGGCCACTGTGTTCTTGGACCTTCAACCTGCAGAAATGTTTTGGTACCTTTCCCTGTTTCTGTGCCTCGACACAGTCCTGTCTAGGAGCTCTACGGACATTTCCTTTGACCTGACTGCTTGGTTTTTTATCTGATTGCACTGTCAACTGTGGGACCTTGTATAGAATGGTGTGTGTGCCTTTCCAAATCATGTCCAAACAATTTAATTTACCGAAGGTGGACTCCAATCAAGTTGTAGAAACATCTCGGGGATGAACAATGGAAACAGGATGCACTTGAGCTCAATTTCGAGACTCATAGCAAAGGGTCTGAATACTTATGTAATTAAGGTATTTCAGTTTATTTGTAAGAGGCCCAGTTTCATAAAATAGTATCCACAAAACACCAGTCTCCATGTCAGCAGTGAAGAGGTGACTCAGGGATGCTGGCCTTCTTTCCAGTTACTCTGTCCAGTGTCTGTTTTGCCCATCTTAATATTTGATTTTCATTGGCCAGTCTGAGAGATGGCTTTTTCTTTGCAACTCTGCCTATAATCGAACCCACAAATGCTGACGCTCCAGATACTCAACTAAAGAAAGCCAGTTTTATTGCTTCTATAATCAGAACAGTTTTCAGCTGTTCTAACAATTGCAAAAGGGTTTTCGAATGATCAATTAGCCTTTTAAAATGATAAACTTGGATTATCTAACACAACGTGCCATTGGAACACCAGAAGTGATGGTTGCTGATAATGGGCCTCTGAACGCCTATGTAGATATTTCATTAAAAAATCTGCTATTTCCAGCTACAATAATCATTTACAACATTAACAATGTCTACACTGTATTTCTGATCAATGATGTTATTTTAATGGACAAAAAATGTGATTTTCTTTCAAAAAACAAACATTTCTAAGAACGGTGTGTATATCGATGTGTATTATTAACACATACTAACACACACACACACACAGTACCCCACTGACTCCCCCATGAATTGCTGTTTCAGTGTTGTGTCAATGAAGAATTTGGTGTTCGAGCCCGGCTTGAGTGAGCGACAAAGGATCAATATCCCCCTTCGTCTCATGGATAAAAGCCTGAGCTGGAATGTGACGCTAGCTGACACTGGCTAACTTGATAAAATCCTGAAAATATCTAGTGTTGTAGTATACCCCTCCTGGCCTGATCAACTTAACACCACATCGCAGCTTTAACCCTTAGCAGACTGAGTGGGCCATATTTCTGCCGTGGTGGGGTCTGTTTACCATTGTGTATACACACAGAGAGCGAGACAGGCTGGATGTGAAGGCCTGGGAACTGGGATCTGGCTGTGGTAGGACTCGGGAGTCACGCCAACCACAGTAGTGCAGAGAGGGAGCGAGACGGAAATGCCTCAAATAAAGAGACATTGGTAAATGTTACCACATGTTCTATTTTTACGAAACACTTTCTCATGTCTGCTGCTACTCTGGATGCAATCTGTTCTCTGATCTTGCTGTAAGTAAAGGTTTCCAAAAG
This sequence comes from Oncorhynchus gorbuscha, assembly GCF_021184085.1. Taxonomy (NCBI): domain Eukaryota; kingdom Metazoa; phylum Chordata; class Actinopteri; order Salmoniformes; family Salmonidae; genus Oncorhynchus; species Oncorhynchus gorbuscha. The sequence goes on along the minus strand of NC_060192.1, from coordinate 1,844,882 downwards.
GCCTTTTTGTGAATTAAACATGATTCCCTTTTCCAGGGTATTGCCTCGAAGCACTAAGATATGCTTTCCATGTGTGGGTGTTCATTTGTGTTGAGAGATACTAATTGGTCAGTTTAATAGGTACACCACCCTGTTCATGAAAAATGAGGTCCAGTTAGGTCCTTTTGATACCGATTGAACAACGTTTCTATGCCCTGAAGAATTTGGGCTGTTCTGGAGGCAAAGGGGGGTGCTTATGTAAATGTCCTCTCACTGTCAACTGCATTTATTTTCAGCAAACTTAATGTGTGTAAATATTTGTATGAACATAAGATTCAACAACTGAGACATAAACTGAACAAGTTCCACAGACATGTGAGTAACATAAATGGAATAATTTGTCCCTGAACAAAGAGGGGGGGGGGGGTCAAAAGTAACAGTCAGTATCTGGTGTGGCCACCAGCTGCATTAAGTACTGCAGTGCATCTCCTCATGGACTGCACCAGATTTGCCAGTTCTTGCTGTGAGATGTTACCCCACTCTTCCACCAAGGCACCTGCAAGTTCCCGGACATTACTGGGGAATGGCCCTAGCCCTCACCCTCCGATCCAACAGGTCCCAGACGTGCTCAATGGGATTGAGATCTAGGCTCTTCGCTGGCCATGGCAGAACACTGACATTCCTGTCTTGCAGGAAATCACATACAGAACGAGCAGTATGGCTGGTGGCACTGTCATATTGGAGGGTCATGTCATGATGAGCCTGCAGATAGGGTACCACATGAGGGAGGAGGATTTCTTCCCTGTAACGCACAGCGTTGAGATTGCCTACAATGACAACAAGCTCATTCTGATGATGCTGTGACACATCATCCCAGACCACGACGGACCCTCCACCTCCAAATCGATCCCGCTCCAAAGTACAGGCCTCAGCGTAACGCTCATTCCTTCGACAATAAACGCAAATCTGACCATCAGCCCTGGTGAGACACAACTGCGACTCGTCAGTGAAGAGCACTTCCTGTCTGGTCCAGCGACGGTGGGTTTGTGCCCATAGGCGACGTTGTTGCCGGTGATGTCTGGTGAGGACCTGCCTTACAACGGGCCTACAAGCCCTCAGTCCAGCCTCTCTCTCAGCCTATTGTGGACAGTCTGAGCACTGATGGAGGGATTGTGCGTTCCTGGTGTATCTCTGGCAGTTGTTGTTGCCATCCTGTACCTGTGATGTTCAGATGTACCAATCCTGTACAGGTGTTACACGAGGTCTGCCACGGCAAGGATGATCAGCTGTCCGTTGGCTCCCTGTAGTTCTGTCTTAGGCATCTCACAGTATGGACATTGCAATTTATTGCCCTGGCCACATCTGCAGTCCACATGCCTCCTTGCAGCCTAAGGCACGTTCACGCAGATGAGCGGAGACCCTGGGCATCTTTCTTTTGGTGTTTTTCAGAGTCAGTAGAAAGGCCTCTAGTGTCCTAAGTTTTCATAACTGTGACCTTAATTGCCTACCGTCTGTAAGCTGTTAGTGTCTTAAAGACCATTCCACATGTGCATGTTCATTAATTGTTCGTGGTTCCTTGAACAAACATGGGAAACAGTGTTTAAACCCTTTACAATTAAGATTTTTTAAGTAATTTTGATTTTTACAAATTATCTTTGAAAGACACTTCTGGAAAAACATGTTTTTTTTTTTTTTTGCTGAGTTTACAATGCTTTTAGTTTTAGAGTTCACATGTAGTTTAGTAAAAGTTCACACTGCTCCACATGTCCCAAGGGGAACATGGTTTGAGAAATTGTTATTTTTATGAAGGGAAATCATAGCAGGCTTGTTTTAAAAGGGGGTCTGTCCCTCTTTATCCCTGGTGACACATTTTTCTTGCTGTGTGATTCTCTACTCCCTATGTAGTGCACTACTTTTGAGTGCACCATATATATATATATATTATGGAATAGGGTGCCATTTTGGATACAGACGTGGCCAGCTGACCTGTGTCTGTGTTCTCATGAATGCCAAGACAAACTAGCCCCATTTTCACCCATCAGCCCAGAGTTGGCATAGTGGGCATGGGGGTAGAGTGAGTGCTTCCTGTCTAACCCTCCCCCCAACCTTCTCCATATAATTTCCTCTCTTTGTCAAACCCACAGCCGTGACATGCGGGATACACACACACACATTTGCACGTGACTAGACGACATCAGACACACTCAAGTGGGTCTTTCCTGTACGCTTCACTCTTGTGGAGTCATGAGGTGATATGCGATTCCGTTATGGAAGAGTATTTTCCCCCAATCATTTTATATTTAGCAGGGGTCTCCTCCTACATAGTGTTTTCTCAGTGGGTTGCTTGACTTCGACTAAGCTGAGTGCTATCCTGATTCTGTGGAGGGTTGTAGTCGTTAGGTCGCATCTGTATGTTGGCACAATCAATAGCTCCTCGCCGTTCTGGTTACCATAGTGATTTGTATCCACATGCAGGCACATTGTGTTCTTTGTATGCATGCTGTGGAGCTCTGGCCCATCCATCCACATGCAGGCACATTGTGTTCTTTGTATGCATGCTGTGTAGCTCTGGCCCATCCATCCACATGCAGGCACATTGTGTTCTTTGTATGCATGCTGTGGAGCTCTGGCCCATCCATCCATTTGGCAGGCACATCTTGCTTGCTTGCTATTCAATTCATGTCCATACCTCAACACACTACCTACTAGACAGTGTTTCAATACAATGACCTTGAGGCCTTATTTCAGAATACCCTGACCTTGAAGGCTGGTGTAATTTTACCACATACGCAAACCCACATGAGTGCTGACTTCCTGAAAGCGAAATAGCCCTATGAACACGTGTGCTGACTCTTCAGCTGCCTACCATTGTCCCTGCTGCTACTGGGAGAGGCCGTTACCATAGTAACTACAGCGCCTCTGTCGCTTCCTGTTTTGGGCACGACTCCGCTGCCTGACGAGGGCTGTGATTCCTGTGTTGTCCCACGGTCAAGCTCCTATTATTAACAAATAGCCGCTGTGGTGGAACATGGCTGGTTTATGTAGGGCCAAGAGGTCGTTGATAATGTTCTAGCAACTTTCTTGAGCAACTGAAAAGTGTGTTTTGAAAATCCATGTAAAAGCTTGAGAATAGATTTTTCAAATTCAATTACCTGAATATTTTGATAGCTGGTCGCTCAGTGCAGTTGACATGCCTGTTTTGTGTCTTCCAAACACAGTGTCTCTCAGGGCCTTCCCAAATGGCATCATATTCTGTATATAGTGCACTGCTTATGAACAGAGCCTAATGGGACCTGGTCAAAAACGGTGCACTATATGTGGAATAGGGTGCCATTTGGGACTCTACCTCAGTGTTCATACTGAAACACTTCAAACGTCACAATCACTTCCACCACAGATGCTCCAGCCTATCGTAACTGTGTGCTCTTGCCTGCCCCCTCCAGGTCTGTCAGAGGAGTGCAGGGTGCAGACCCCTGCCTTCACAGATGCAGTGCGGCTCCACAGGCAGGCTCAGGGACACTACGGCACCTGGGACATGATGTGTGGAGGGCCACCACAGGTGAGAAACACTGGAGCTGGCTCTAGCTCCTTGAGGACTGAGTCACATTTTAGTCAACCTCGTTTAATTTGAATGTATTGTGAATAGGTGATGCTAACACCTTACAGTACTTACAGCAGGTCTGAGTCACGGCCTAAACCTCTTGAGTGTCCATGATGGATGTGAGTCAGGCAGCTGGTGTGTATTTGAGATCTGTCTTGAGGATTTGTTGACTGTTTCTCTGAGAGTACAGGTGGAATTAAACTCTCCTCCTGAGAAAACGTAAGCATAACATCAGTTCACTGATATGAGTTAGATACTGTATCTCACATGAGGGACTCACAAGAATCTTATAAGCGCAAAGAACCAATCACAACCCATTTGTCAGACGGACCGGTCGAGTGGCGAATGAATTGAGCCTCTCCCCTCAAACAAGAGTCATTCTCGAGCATGCCGAACGTCCTCACACTCTTGTGAGTAGGGGAATACGGTGAGATCTCACTCATAAAATCAGATAATCGGGATTACACACGTAACCTTAAGTCATCTTTCCATTATTAGTTTCAATATCTCAAATGAGGAAAATGGCCAACTCCCGTATTGCAACATGTTCTCCGAAGCCAGGTAACTACAACATATCCACCCTCAGAGGCCCCGACACTAAGGACCGTTTGCACCAAAGAATGTGCAGTGACGTCTAGCTGGTAGAACCTCCTAAAAGTATAAGGGGATGCCCAACAAGCTGTATCGCAAGGGCATCTACTTGCAGGAGAATTCGACAGTGCCTAAGAAGTAGCCATACCTCTGGTGGAGTGAGGCCTTCTGGGGGCCTTCTGAGGCCTTCTGGGGGCCTTCTGAAGGCCTTCTGGGGACCTTCTGGAGGCTGGAACGCTTTACTATTATAGGCCAATATAATAGCTTCCGCCATCCAATGTGATAACCGTTGACTGGTTCTGCCAGGGAGGCTCCCGTGACCGAGTTGGTCGCTCTTGTGCAAAGCTCTCGTTCTATCTGTTCACACTGGACAAAAACGGTGGAGTCACTCTTCTGTAGAAGGGAAAGGCGGCGGATGGAGAGCCACAAGGTCCAAGGCGAGAATTGTAATTGCTGCTGACCCTTTTTAGGCATAAAGGCAGGGTTGGGCAATAAGGCAACCTTGGAAAAGCCCCGTGCCAACTGTAGGCATGAATCTCTCACTTGCTTTGCGGACATAAGGGCGACCAATAAAGCAGTCTTAAAGGAGGGATGTGTCGTCTCCACGCTTTCCAGCGACACAAAAGGCTGCTATGAAAATGGCCTCGAGCACAAAAGACCCATGACTGGACTAAAGGCTTGGGAACTGGCCGTAAGCGACGCGCCCCCTCCGTGGCTCTCGAGTAGTACAGCGGTCTAAGGCACTGCATCTCAGTGCAAGAGATGTCACGACAGTCCCTTCGTTCGAATCCAGGCTCTACTCTCATCAGGCCGTGATTGGGAGTCCCAAAGGGCGCCACACAATGGGCCCAGCGTCGTGCGGGTTTGGCCGGGGTAGGCCGTCATTGTAAATAAAAATGTGTTCTTAACTTACTTGCCTAGTTAAATAAAGGTTCCTTAATTTAAAATTCAAACGCATTAACAAGTGGTGTTTCCCCAACGTGTTATTGTGACAGGCAGAGAAGCCGGCTGGAGAAAGCTTTCCCTCTGTTCGGAAAAAGTATAAAAATACAGAGCATTGGTCAGGAATGATGTGTTTCTGGTCACACCACTTCTCAAAAAAATGCACCACTTGATTCCATACAGAGGGCGTGTAGAAGGAGCCCTCTGGATAGTCTCAATGACTCTGAGAGGGCAGGCCTGTCGCATCCAGATTTAACCTCTCACGGGCCAGGCCCAGAGGGCCATGGTGTCTGGGTAAGGTTGTCAAATTGACTTGGGTCGGCAAATCCCTGCGTAATGGCAGTTGCCAGGGCTCGGCGTACAGCAGGTAGATGAGCTCCGCTATGCAGAGCTCGCCTGGCCAATCAAGGGGCTACCAAGTTGAGGGATGAGCCTTCCAGATTGGGGCTGAGGCGCGTAAAAGTATAACGCAACACCCTCTGCCAAGCGTGTGCCAGCAAATTCAACCCGAGTTCTCCAGCTTGCGTGAAGAATAGCGGGTAGTGTGTTTTCTATGGAGGCTTGACCGTATCTCTCCCAGATCTGTTTCACCACTTGGCGTGTTGGTATTTTATTAGGATCCCCATTAGCTGCTGCGATAAGCAGCAGCTTCTCTTCTTGGGGTCCACGTGAAACATGACATAATACAGAACATTAAACTAGAACCGCTCAAGCACAGAACTACTCAAAGGTTCGGTACTGACTCAATACTGAAGGAAAAATCTGTTCACCTGAGCAATACGAGGTGTAAGAGTTCCTTGCGATCATGGCTCTATATAATACTGTGTTTCCATAAATTCATTCTGGATTTGGGGACTGTGACAAGTTGGTGGCATGTCTGGTGCAGTGTGTGTGTGTGTGTCAGTGCTGTGTTAACTATGCAAACAATTTAGTAATTTTCTACACATTAATGTTAAACACTGAACAAAATATAAACATGTAAAGTGTTGGTCCTATGTTTTATGAGCTGAAATAAAAGAGCCCAGAAATGTTCCATATTCACAAATCTATTTCTCCCAAATGTTTTGCACAAATGTGTTTACATCCCTGTTAGTGAGCATTTCTCCTTTGCCAAGATAATCCATCCACCTGACATGTCAAGAAGCTGATTAAATAGCATGATCACTACACAGGTGCACCTTGTGCTGGGGAAAATAAAAGGCCACTCTAAAATGTGAAGTTTTGTAACACAACACAATGCCACAGAAGTCTCAAGTTGAGGCTGACTTCAGGAATTAAAACTATGGTTATGGTTTTATATTCTGCAGCCAAAGCAAACCAGGCCTACTACACATGTAGCTGGATAAAGACTGTAAGGCTGTGTTCTGTATCCTTGTCCTCTTTAAGAGATGGGTTGGGTGGGGTGTGCATATTTACACATGTTAAACCACTTCCTCAGAACTATCATGTCAAACTTGTTTGTTTTCAGTTTCCCTTATGATTTCACTGGAAGTTGTGTGTGTGTTTTATATCCACAGATGTTGGTCTTCCCCATGTGAATGAACCGACAGTGTGTTTTATATCCACAGATGTTGGTCTTCCCCGTGTGAATGAACCGACAGTGTGTTTTATATCCACAGATGTTGGTCTTCCCCGTGTGAATGAACCGACAGTGTGTTTTATATCCACAGATGTTGGTCTTCCCCATGTGAATGAACCGACAGTGTGTTTTATATCCACAGATGTTGGTCTTCCCCGTGTGAATGAACCGACAGTGTGTTTTATATCCACAGATGTTGGTCTTCCCCGTGTGAATGAACCGACAGTGTGTTTTATATCCACAGATGTTGGTCTTCCCCGTGTGAATGAACCGACAGTGTGTTTTATATCCACAGATGTTGGTCTTCCCCGTGTGAATGAACCGACAGTGTGTTTTATATCCACAGATGTTGGTCTTCCCCGTGTGAATGAACCGACAGTGTGTTTTATATCCACAGATGTTGGTCTTCCCCGTGTGAATGAACCGACAGTGTGTTTTATATCCACAGATGTTGGTCTTCCCCATGTGAATGAACCGACAGTGTGTTTTATATCCACAGATGTTGGTCTTCCCCATGTGAATGAACCGACAGTGTGTTTTCGAATTATTATTAGCGGTCTGGTGACATGTTTGACTGTTTAGTGTAGGGTTGTATTCATTAGGCTACATGGTAGTAAAACCTTTTTTTCCGTGTCAGTTCCTAATGAATGAATCGCAGTTTAGAGGAGGAGCTTTGTGAAGGTAAAAGAAGAGTTATTGAGCACCGAGAGTGTGTGTTGTGTGCCAGACTGTGCATGGGCTGGGTCCTGGGTAAGGGCAGTAAGCACTTTTCCTGTCTCCCTCCTGCTAGTTTCAATCGCCCCCCAGTGTGTCTACAAACACGCAACACAGGAAAAAGGGGACATAGGGCCAGTGTTTGTGCTGCAGGGCGGGGGCTGCTTGCTTGTTTTTCTTAGGGTTCAGGAAACAGTTGGCCTGCTCCTGTGACAAACCCGTCTCGCATATACAGTACCAGTCAAAAGTGTGGACCCACCTAGTCATTTCAAGGGTTGTTCTTTTATTTTGACTATTTTCAACATTGTAGAATAATAGTGAAGACAACTCTGGAATCCTGTAGAAACCAAAAAAGTGTTAAACAAATCAACAACACAAATAATTAAACCAAGACTGGGCAAAGCAGACAATGTACAAACTTGGTACTGTATGTTGGCATATAAACTATAGTTGTTTACCAGTGAAATGTATGCTGGAATATGTTTTGTATCTACCCCTATGTGATTCTGACCAAGAACCGAGAGCAACTAGACGGGTGAGGATCCTACTAGTACAGTACTGTCTAGTAGTATCCTCTATCATTTCTGACATCAAACAAGAACACGACCCAGACGATGACGTACACTGCCATTGTTTGTATTGTGTAACAAAGGCAGGGGTTTGTTTTCTGAAACACAATTGGGGGGGCGGACTCATTTTTCTGTGATTTTTTTTTTTTTACCACTGAGGACTGGACCTCATCCCTCTGCTCTGGCCGTAGCTGTGGCCCATGAGTAAACCACCATCTGGCCATCTTGTGTAACGCCACACCCTACGATCACTTCTAATTGTGGATGTAATTCAAATGGGACAATCAGGCCCGGTATAATTTGGGCTTTAAAGACATGGTCCTGAACTTTGGCGACTGGTAAACCTCCTGCTTTGGGCTGGATGTGTCAATGTGTAGTTTATACATGCATAGTGTATGAGCAGAATTAGTGGCTTACCTAATTACCTTACTAATTTCTGGAACCTGTGTGGCGCCTTTTCCTCCAACGCGGGCCAGCTCCCTAGCAATTTGAGTTTCAGCCAATGAGCTTCGGTAACTGAAAGGTGGCTGGATCGAATCGCCAAGCTGACAAGGTAAAAAAATCTGTCCTTCTGCCCCTGAACAAGGCAGTTAACCCACTGTTTCCCTTGTAGGACGTCATTGTAAGTAAGAATTTGTTCTTAACTGACTTGCCTAGTTAAATAAAGGTTAAATAAAAAATTGGCATTTTCAAGTGAGTGACTGTATGATTGGTTGGATTGGAGGGGTGGACTGAGGTGTGTGTGTTCAGTGTTTGAGTGCGTTTTTATAAATGTTTGCTGTTAATCTAGTGAGGCGTATGCGCTGCAGGTAAAAAGCTGTGTGTGTGCCTGTAAGCACCTTTTATAATGCAGAACCAGTAATGAGCAAAGGGAAATGGAGAACTGGCCCTCTGACAAACCCAATCCCAGCAGACGTATCTGTTTTGGAGTGTGTGTATTTTAATTGGGGCGAGATTGGGGCGTAAAATACCATGCTACTGTATATGAAAACATATTTTACATTACTTATTTAATGCAGAATGAATCAATGACCCATGATATTAGTTACATAGTGGTCAAACTGCATCCTGTCTCAGACACTGACCTGAAGGTGTCTTTAATAGCACTATGCACACACTGATTTCTGTTATACACTGCATTTGGGAAGTATTCAGACCTTTGACCTTTGCCACATTTTTATGTTGCTGCCATATTATTTCTCATTCTCACTCAAATCTACACGATTACAGCCTCGTCTTCGGTATGACACTACAAGCTTGGCACACCTGTATTTGGGAAGTTTGCTTTGGCACACCTGTCTTGGCTGTGTGCTTAGGGTCGTTGTCCTGTTGGAAGGATCTGTACTGCACAAACATTCCCTCCAGCATGATGCTGCCACCATGCTTCACTGTAGGGATGGTGCCAGGTTTCCTCCAGATGTGGCGCTTGGCATTCAGGCCAAAGAGTTCAATCTCCCTTTCATCAGACCAGAGAATCTTGTTTCTTATGGTCAGAGTCCTTTAGGTGTCTTTTGGGAAACTCCAAGTGGGCTGTCATGTACCTTTTTATTGAGGAGTGGCTTCCGTCTGGTCACTCCACCATAAAGCCCTGATTGGTGGATTGCTGCAGAGATGGTTGGCCTTCTGGAAGGTTCTCCCATCTCCACAGGGAAACTCTGGAGCTTTATCAGTGACCTTCGGGTTCTTGGTCACCTCTCTGACCAAGGCCCTTCTCCCCCGATTGCTCAGTTTGGCCAGACGGCCAGCTCTAGGAAGAGTTTTGGTGGTTCCAAACTTCTTCCATTTAAGAATGATGGAGGACACTGTGCTCTTGGGGACCTTCAATGCTGCAGAAATGTTTTTTTACCCTTCCCCAGATTTGTGCCTTGACATAATCCTCTCTCGGTGCTCTACGGACAATTCCTTCAACCTCATGGATTGGTTTTTGCTCTGACAAGCGCTGTCAACTGTGGGACCTTATATAGACAGGTGTGTGCCTTTCCAAATCATGTCCCATCAATTGAACAACTCCAAGTTGTGGAAACATCTCAAGGATGATCAATGGAAACAGGACGCACCTGAGCTCCAATCTTGAGTCTCATAGCAAAGGGTCTGAATTCTTATGTAATTTGTTTTATTTTTTTTATTTGTAAAATATTTGCAAACATTTCTAAAAACCTGTTTTCACTTTGTCGTTATGTGGTATTGTGTGTAGATTTTTAAAATGTATTTTATTTAAGAACAATTTCTTATTTACAATGATTGGCCCGGACAATGCTGGGCCAATTGTGCGCCGCCCTATGGGACTCCCGATCACGGCTGGTTGTGATACAGCTCGGGATCGAACCAGGGTCTGTAGTGACACCTCTAGCACTACGCTGCAGTGCCTTAGACCGCTGTGCCACTCGGGGGCCCAGATTGATGGGATTAAAAATATAAAAAAAACTATCTTTAGAATAAGGCGAATGTAAAAAAGTCCAGGTCTGAGTACATTCTAAATGCACTGTAGATGTGTGGTAGTAGATTAGTGGCCAGAGGGCACACACTTAATGTGTTGTGAAATGTATTGTAAGGTTTTTAAAATTGTAGAACTGCCTTCAGTTTGCTGGACCCCAGGAAGAGGAGCTGCTGCCTTGGCAGGAACTAATGGGGATCCATAATAAATACGACATACAAAATAGGAATATTGTGAACAGCTCCTCACTCATACATTTAGCAATTATTATTATTATGTTGTGTAAAGGTGCCATATATTACTGTGAGCCCTGGTCAAAGTAGTGTGCTTATAGGGAATAGGGTGCCATTTGGGATGGACTCATGTACTGAACCTGCATACTCTTGTGCAAACGCACCAGTCAACCCATTCATGTAGGTGACTCTGAAGTGGTTGCGCTCTACAGGTTGCCAGTTGTGTGTTTGTTACTGTTCTGTTTGAAAGGCCACAAAGATTAAGACTGACACAACACCTTGTCATTTTCTCTGTTGTGGGAACACCGAACTCCAACAACAAAGCCTCTCTCTAAAGTCTCATATGCTTTTACTAGGTGCCAAGTCCTGCCAGCCACTAGTTACTTCTCTTGGTTACTCATACAGGCACATCCCAGACACACTTTAAAGATTGTAAGTGATTAATGCTGTGTGTGTGTGTGTAGATCCTAGCCAACCTAGTGATGGAGACCCTCTACCCAGAGCTGAGGAATCTGATTGGTCCTCGTCTGAAGGGGAAGATACAACAGAGACAGAGGAACTGGATGCTGGTGAGTCGTTCTACCTACATGCTGCACTCTGTTCCTTCCCAGGCCCCAGAGGTTTCCCTGAGCACACGCTTTTTCCTGTTCAGGTCACATGGTCTGGAAAACTCCTGGCCCAACATTCCTGATCACATTGCTGATTGTGTGAGTGCGTCCCAAATGGCCCCCTATTCCCTACATAGTGCACTACTTTAGACCAGAACCCCATGGCCCCCTATTCCCTACATAGTGCACTACTTTAGACCAGACACCATGGCACCCTGTTCCCTACATAGTGCACTACTTTAGACCAGAACCCCATGGCACCCTATTCCCTACATAGTGCACTACTTTTGACCAGCCTACACGTGCATTATGTGCCCTGGTCAAAGGTTGTGGAATAGGGTGGAATCTGGGACAACCCTCTCTCTCTCTCGCTCTCCCTGTCCCTCTCCAGATCTCTGAGGCGGTGTATAAGCAGGTGTCGTCTCAGACCCAGGCCCAATACGAGGCTCTCGTCCAGGCCTGTGAGGTAGAGACGCCCCGTCTAGACGCCGCTCTACGCACAGACATGGACCAGATTATCACCTCCAAGGAGCACGTCAGCGGCAAGATCCGCGGTGAGAGGCGCATCCTGGCACGCACACATGCACACGCTTTAAAAAATATATCCTGACACCCTCTCACCTCAAGATCCGCGGTGAGAGGCGCATCCTGGCACGCACACATGCACACGCTTTAAAAAATATATCCTGACACCCTCTCACCTCAAGATCCGCGGTGAGAGGCGCATCCTGGCACGCACACATGCACACGCTTTAAAAAATATATCCTGACACCCTCTCACCTCAAGATCCGCGGTGAGAGGTGCGTCCTGACACGCACACGCTTTAATATATATATCCTGACACCCTCTCACCTCATGTTGTGACACAGCAGCACCCACAGGAAACACTCCTTCCACTTTAGACACACACACACAGGCTGTGATGCAGTGTGTCGACTTAATCACAGTGCGTTAGTTGTCTCAACGATGGCACTTTTTCAGTCCAAGCGTCTAGTGGAGAGTCCAGGGAATTACCGAAGTGTTTGCGCTGTAAAATGAGCAGTGCTGCAATGCTCCTCAACAGAGGGGCCTTTGTTAGCAACGGTTTGTCATTTCTAGTGTTTGTGGTTTGTTGAGTGCAGTTAGATCAGTCATTGAATGCGTCCCCAATGGCACCTATTCCCTACATAGTGCACAACTTTTGACAATCCCTATCTCTTTAGTCAAAAGTAGTGTGGACTATGTAGGGAATAAAGTGCCATTTGGGATAGAAGGGTCTTATCCCTCACTCCTTATCCCTTACGCTCATCTCTCTCGCCCCTCTCTCACCCCTCTCTCTCATCCCTTTCACCCCTCTCTCTCATCTCTCTCGCCCCTCTCTCTCGCCCCTCTCTCTCTCTCATCCCTCTCATCCCTCTCGCCCCTCTCATATCTCTGCCTTCCTGCTCTAACATTTTCTCTTATGTTTAGTTTCTCATGGAGACAATGTTGAAGGACTGCATTCCTTGGATGTCACTGGAGGCCAGGGCTCACATGTCCTGTGTTTATTAGTGTGTGTATGGAATATTTTTATTATGGTTTTGTATTTAGTTACACTACAGTAACTGGTCACATACAGCATTACAGTCCCTTCAGAAAGTATTCATGCCCCTTGACTTTTCCATATTTTGTTGTTAGACAGAACTCAAAATGGATTAAGTAGATGGTGAGAAACTCATCTACATATAGTACCCCATAATGACAAAGTATAAACATGTTTTTAGAACACGGTGCACATTTTATTGAAAATGAAATACAGACGTGTCTCATTTACATAAGTATTCCCCCCCTAGTCAATACTTTCTAGAAGCATCTTTGGCAGCGATTACAGCTGAGTCTTTCTGGGTAAGTCTCTAAGGGCTTTCCACACCTGGATTGTGCAACATTTGCCCATTATTCTTTTCAATATTCTTCAAGATCTACCAAATTGGTTGTTGATCATTGCTAGAAAACCATTTTCAGGTCTTGCTGTAGTTTCAAGTCAAAACTGTAACTCGGCCACTCAGGAACTTTCACTGTCTTCTTGGTAAGCAACTCCAGTGTAGATTTGGCCTTGTGTTGTAGGTTATTGTCTTGCTGAAAGCTGAATTCACCTCCCAGTGTCTGTTGGAAAGCAGATTTAACCATTTATCCTGAAAAACACCCAACACCCATTTCATGCTGACCTCACCGATCACGTCATGCTATTCAATCATTGCACCCACGTCTGCGTAGCCAGGCACTAAAACAGAACTTGGTTCTATTTGTGACACTTGACGCGCCGCAAGTCCTGCCTCTCCGCAAGTCCTGCCTCTCCGCAAGTCCTGCCTCTCCGCAAGTCCTGCCTCTCCGCAAGTCCTGCCTCTCCGCAAGTCCTGCCTCTCCGCAAGTCCTGCCTCTCCGCAAGTCCTGCCTCTCCGCAAGTCCTCATTGATTTTTAGGAGCAAATATCCACGTGGGAGATTAAAAGATGACCTGAGGTCCACACTCCAGTCCAGTTGGTGGTAGTTGGTGGTTAAGCACCTTAAAGTTGGTTGCCAACCTCCATATAAGTCAGAAGCCTGAAGGAGGAGAGATTACTAGAAACAAACTTATCTGTGGATTAATATCTGCGTGGCCAAGCACACCTCCAACTCATTCATCAAGTTTGCAGAAGACACAACAGCCTACAGGGAGGAGGTGAGGGCCCTGGTGGAGTGGTGCAGGAAGATAACCTCTCAACGTCAACAAAAATAAGTGATTGTGGACTTCAGGAGACCACCCACATATGGCGTACACATTAATACATCTGGCTTGGCCCACCGAAGACCAACTTTTACAGATTCACCATTGAACATCCTGTCGGGCTGTATCACTGCCTGGTATGGCAACTGTATCGTCCACAACCACAGGGCTCTCCAGAGTGTGGTGCGGTCTGCCCAACGCATCACCGGGAGCACACTGCCTGCCCTCCAGGACATCTACAGCACCCGGTGTCACAGGAACACCAAGAAGATCATCAAGGACATCAACTACCCGAGCCACTGCCTGTTCACCCCGCTATCATCCCGAAGGTGAGGTCAGTACAGGTGCATCAAAGCTGGGACAGAGAGACTGAAAAACAGCTTTCATCTCAAGGCCATTAGACTGTTAAATAGCCATCATGAGCCGGCCTCCACCCAGTACCCTGCCCTGAACTTAGTCACTGTCACTACCCGGCTACCACCCAGTTACTTAACCCTGCACCTTAGAGGCTGCTACCCTATGCACATAGTCATGGAACCCTGGTCACTTTAATAATGTTTACATACTGTTTTACCCACTTCATATGTATATACTGTATTCTAGTCAAGGCCATCCTACTTAACTATTGCTGTACATAGAATAGTATATCTTACACATTATTCAGATATACTACATATTCTATCCACTTACTGTCCATAATGTCTATGCATCCCATCGCGTGTGTGTTTCTCTATACATGCAGTACCAGTCAAAAGTTTGGACACCTGCTCATTCAAGGGTTTTACTTTGTTTTTACTATTTTCTACATTGTACAATAATAGTAAAGACCTCACAATTATGAAATAACACATATGGAATCATGTAGTAACCAAAAAAGTGTTAAACAAATCAAAATATATTTGAGATTCTTCGAAGGAGCCAGCCTTTGCCTTGATGACTGCTTTGCACACTCTTGGCATTCTCTCAACCAGCTTCATGAGGTAGTCACCTGGAATACATTTCAATTAACAGGTGTGCCTTGTTAAAAGTTAATTTGTGGAATTTCTACAATGTAAAAAATGAAGAATGAGTAGGTGTTCTAGAACTTTAGACCGGTAGTGTATATACTGAACAAAAATATAAATGAGGCGATTACAGTTCATATAAGGAAATCGGGCAATAGAAAGAAAGAAATTCGGCCCTAATCTATGGATTTCACATGACAGGGCAGCCATGGGTGAGCCTACGAGGGCATAGGCTAGTTTTCCACCAAAAAAGGGCTTTAATACAGACTTAAATACCCCTCAGCTGGCACATGGTACATGCTGCGCAACAGTGAGCGACTCACAGGGCTGCGGTCTGCTTGTAAACAAACACCACGTGACATGTGACTACATACAGTAAGCTTGATGATAATTTGACAGGTGAAATTAAGAATGCAATTTTCTTTATTTCCCAAAGATATTGCACAAGTTGACTGCAGGTATTTACTTAAAGTAGCTACAAATATTCAAAAGTATTAAACTTCAAAGAATGCATGTCTTGGAATATCTTTTCTGCACAAGCTTCCTTTTCATTCTGTCATTTAGGTTAGTATTGTGGAGTAACTATGTTGTTAATCCATACTCTGGTTTCTAAAGCCATTAAACTTTGTAACTGGTTTAAATTCACCAACTGAGTTCGGAAGGACGCCTGTACCTTTGTAGCGACTGGGTGTACTGATACACCATCCAAAGTGTATTTAATAACTTCACCATGCTCAAAGGGATATTCAATGTCTGCTTTTTTATTTTACCCATCTACCAATAGGTGGCTTTTCTTTGCGAGGCATTGGAAAATCTCCCTGACCTTTGTGGTTAAATCTGTTTGAAATTCACTGCTTGACTGAGGGACCTTACAGAAAATGGTGTGTGTGGGGTACAGAGATGAGGTAGTCATTCACAGATCATGTTAAACACTTTTTATGTGCCTGCTGTCTCTTAACCTCTGAAAAGCCAACTGACATTTACTCCTGAGGTGCTGACCTGTTGCACCCTCTACAACTACTGTGATTATTATTTGACCCTGATGTTCATAGATGACCATCAATCTGGTGTTAATGGCCATGTTCTCTTATCTCCACCCCTCAGAGCCTGGTTCCTCTCTAGGTTTCTTCCTAGGTTCTGGCCTTTCTAGGGAGTTTTTCCTAGCCACTGTGCTTCTACATCTGCAAAACTCTATGGGGTTTTAGGCTGGGTTTGTGTATAATCACTTTTGACATATGCTGATGTAAAAAATAGTTTTATAAATGCATGTGATTGATTGACTGATGTAGTTCTTACCAGAGGTGTGGCAATGCTTACCTACGTTTGGCATAGCAGTCTGTTCCACCTTCACTTTGTCATGGTTGCCTCCTGTGCCAGAACAGTTGATCGGGATCTGATTACAATACAGTGGAAATGACTGACCACTGTTCATGACTTTGTTAGTTGGGCATTTAGGCCTACAGTAGCAGCCAGGTTAGTAGTACTTCATATCATGGCTGCATCATTTCTCCATTTCAGTCACAGGTTTGACGGCTAATGATATTTTGGTTCCTTTTCTCCAGACTTTTCAGTCGGATGTCTCTGGGTAATGCTTGGTATTACTGTGGTCTTGAAGTGTGGGTGTTTACTGTCTACTGACCATGGGGACTAACCGTACTCCTTATTGCCTCCTCCACCCCCCCCCCCCCTTCCGTAGCTCTGGTGTTGCCCAGGGCAGAGCAGCTCCTTCGGCGCAGCGTCCAGCCCTACGTCAGCTCCATCCTGGAAGCCTTGATGGAGCCCACCAGCAGAGGCTTCTCCGAGGTACGAGACGTCTTCTTCAGAGAGCTGGTGGAGGTCAGCAAGAACACGCTCAACGGAGGGGGCAAGGACAAACTGGGGGAGGTGAGTGGACCACCGGAGGACTTGAAGACACAAGTTGGAGTTCACGCCTACAGCCCTTGGTGACCTCTGTGACTGTTCTATAAAATGTACTGAGGATCTGTTTAAGTGCTCGGTGTTGTCATGTCCTCAACTCATCTCGGTCCGTCTCTTTCCCCCCTCCTCTCTCTGCCCTCCTTCTCTCCCTTTTTCTCGCTCTCTCCTTTCTCCCCTCCCCTCTCTCAGCACATGGAGAAGATCTCTATGCTGGCGTTCCACCCGGTGAAGATGCAGAGCTGCTATGAGAAGGTGGAGCAGCTGAGTCTGGAAGGGCTGCAGCAGAGATTTGATGTGTCCAGCCCCTCTGTGTTCATCCAGAGGGCTCAGATCCTCATGAGAGAGGTGAGATCTTAACCCACAAATCCCACTACCTGGTGGGTATGAAGCTGCCACACGAGACTACCAACACTGTAGTTATTGTTCTTACTGCACTTTGTGACAGATTGTAGGGGTACCATCTGGTCGCGAGAGAGGGTGTTTCATTGAACACCATAGGAACGAATGAGCTACGTGAGATCGTTGACGGTCTGTCTTTTCCCCCAGTGTATCACTAATGTCCTCTCTCTCCTCTGGGTAAAAGCAAATGGACAACGCTGTGTACACGTTCGAACAGCTGCTGCACCAGAGTCTGGAGGAAAAGGACCAGAGAGGAGAGAACCTGTGTAAGACCATCCAATGCTGCCAGGACAGAGTGCTGAAGGTTAGTTAGACTGAGGGGGGGATAAGGATGAAGGGGAATGACTGATTCTGAATGGAGGATTCCAGATTTCCTGCTGATTCCCTCCTGATTCCGGGAAAATTCCAATCGGTAGACCGGAAACACTGGGAATTTTTGGCAACCCTTGCCATCAAAGAGTCTAATGTCTTCTGTCTGCGTCCCTCTGTCTGTCCCTGTCAGAAATATGACTATGACAGTAGCACGGTGCGTAAGAAGTTCTTCAGAGAGGCCCTGCTACAGATCATCATCCCCTACATGCTGAAGCAGCTGGCTCCCTCCTGCCATCCGGTGAGGCTCACTGGTTTTAAGTCTCTTTTTCCAGCTATCCTAGTCTCCTAAGACACAGATCCCCCTCACACTCCAGCCACCCCTTTACTCTATGGTTCTGTCTCATATGGAACCCTGTAATCTATTTAGGCTCTGGTCAAAAGTAGTGCACTATATAAGGGACTGGGGTGCCACTTGGGATGTCACCTATGTCTAGTGCATTAGTCTGTAACAACATCTCTACCTCCCTCTCAGGACCTCCCTCCCTTCCAGGAGCTGATCTTTGAGGACTTCTCCCGGTTCATCCTGGTGGAGAACATGTTTGAGGAGGTGGTGCTGCAGTCTGTCACCAAGGACATCATGATGGGTGAGTGGTGGACATGCGTTGAAGACACTGGCCCGGCATAGGCTAGACCATTCGTAAAGCATCTCCGGATAGGACTGCTAATCTAGGATCAGTTTTTTTTTTTTTTAGAGCACACGTATGATTATATAGACAGGGGGGGACCTGATCCTAGATCAGCAGATTCAGCAGTGCTAATCTGAGGCGATTTGTGAATTTGGCGCTGACGTAAATCTCTGTGTGCCTACAGCTGTGAAAGAGGCGGCAGTCCAGAAGAGACACAACCTGTACAGAGACAGCATGATCCTGGCGAACAGCGACCCCGACCTCCACCTGCTGGGGGAGAGCCCCTCTGTAGACTGGGCCGCCCAGTTCGGGGACGGGGATGAGGAGTCTGACGAGTCCCCGGAAGGATGTGGCCGGTCCAAATGGCGGCGCAGGCAAGTGGTCTCCATGATCAAGCTGGACGGGATGGGCCCGCTGCCCTACGAGTCGTGCTTAGAGGTGCCGGGGGTGGATTTCATCCCCGAGGAGGGGGAGATGGAGGAGGGGGTGGATTTCATCCCTGAGGAGGAGGAGGAGGAGGAGGGAGCCCCCATGGAACCAGAGCCAAATTCCCCAGACAACGTGCAGGAGATCCGTTACCTCATCAATCCGGTGGTGGAGATGATTGTCCCGGCCTCGGAGGAGGACTTGGCTGTTCTCACCAATGGGACAGAGCCGGGGATGCTGACGCTAGAGGGCGAAGAGGAGGAGGTGACGCTCATCACCACCGTGGTGGAGGAGGTGCACAGGAAGTCACTGCAGTGGAAAAGTGCCCCACAGGAAGTGAGCAAGCAGCTGAAAGAAAGAGGTCCAGACCAGAAAGCTGAGGGGGAGCTTCAGGAAAAAGGGGAGGCAGCTATTGAGGGCCAGGTAGAGGGCATCGAGAACGCCTTACAGGAAATGGCGATAATGATACAGGAGGAGAGGCAGGACGAGGTGGAGGCAGCCATCGAGGGAGAAGATGAGGCTATCGAGAATGCCATACAGGAAATAGAGATGGCGGTACAGGAAGAGGACGAAGACAGGATAACGGAGTGTGCCGTAGACTCTGACGCTGAGCTGGCCCCACCATTGGCTGACTCCAGCCCCCGGCACCACGATGACAGCGGCTTCCAGTCACTGACCAATGAGGCCTTGGATGAGGGCGAAGCTCAGCCAATGAAGAATGTTCTGAAAACAGAGGACTCTCTAACCGATCCAGGTGAGGTTGAGGTGATTGTGGAACAGGGAAACGCTGCACTTCACGACAACTCTGAGACCGGGGAGGACTCTGAAACTGAAGTTTTATATGACATTTGAATGGGAAGACAAGGGAGAAAATTTCATTTTTTTAACCTCATTTTAATCTCCAGCACAATACCAGTGTCAACATTCCTTATGATATCATCAAAAGTGACATGGGGAGCAAGAAACTTATTGGAGGTTTTGAAAATCCTTTTTCTGACTTTGAACCCTGTGGTGTCACAGATCATAGAGGCAGCGTTTTCACATGTAGACACTGGTATGGTTCTGGAGATGACAAATATGAGGTGGAAAAGTTAATTTACACTACAGATGCCCATGTGTAAGGGCCTTCAGGATATGTTCATAGAGATGCATGGCAGGATAGACGTGGAACACTTCACGGTGCATGGGTACACACTCACTGGTCATTGCATGACCTCTTCCTGAGCACTAGGAGGCACTGTAAGCTGGCTTTTGACACAAACAGCTCTGTTTTTACCTCTTTGTCATGCCATCTTACTGTAATGGGCATTGTCAAACATATCATTATAGAGATTCAGCTATCGTTGCATTCAGGGCCTGGGAGCTCTGCTTTTTAACATCTTTTAACAATGACTTGGCACACTAGTGTATAAAATCAGCCAGAGTGATTTTGTCTTGAAATAAGTTTAAGCCTCGTTTTTGAACCATTACATTTTTTATTTTCACAAGCGGCCTTCTGGAATCTTTTCACAGTGCATGACGAGGCACTTGTTTACTCCCTACTTCTCTGTCTGCTTCCAGTTGACTAACAAAGTCACTAGTGTTATCGTAGATGCTCGAGGTCCTGCGCCAGCCACAGTGCCACTGCCATGAGCACGTTTAGTTATTACTAAAGGGACTTGCTCTGCTGATATCTTGTCTTGACCGTGACGCATCAGAATCTCTCATGTGGGAGTGTTGTGCAGATGGTTGGCAGCACGCTATGTACCTTGTCACGAAGAGGTCTCTTGTCAGTCTAAATAACATGAAGTTGGCTTTGAGTGCAGATCATCACACCGTACTCTTTGTCCACAGTCTCCTCCGGCCACCAAGGGAATAAACCAAGTCTATATTTGTTTATTTTCCCCACTCTTCAAAATGAGGGAAATTTGATTTATGATTTTTCTATCCATGCTATGTTTATGGCCACTGTGTATATATTTGTTCTTAACCAGGCTGAGTTTGTAGTCTTGGGGAAAAAGGTCCATGTATCTCCGTGACTTAAAAGGATAGTTCACTCTGAACCTGAGTCCTTCTGTTTCCTTCCTCTATTTATGACAAATACTCTGTATGGTGCCCAATGCGTTATCCTCGGCTATAGTCTTCATTTTGTGTAAAGCCCTACGCGAGAGCTTTTTTATTGATTTGTATGACAGACTATACTTATGGATTAATAAATATATTGATTTGATGTTTTTTTTTCTATTTCTCATCTATCTCGACTAAAATGGTAAACTGTTTAACCGTAACTTTAAAAAATCTAATTAAATATGTTAACAAAAGGTTAGTGGTATTTGTTTTATTACTATCAATAAAATACAATAGTAGTAAGCACATGTTCATATAAAGTCCATTGAAAAGCTCAGATTAAAAGCAGGCCATGATCTACGTTCAGTTTACTGTAGATCAATAGGATTTGACAAAGCTTTGCGTTCATCCATGATTAGGTTACTGTATAATTCAACAGGAAATATGCCTCTGAAATGTTTTTAGGATATCAAGGCACTAAAAGGTTGGGGTATACTGTCTCTCTCACAAATGATTAACGAGAGCCACATTTTCAGTTCTCTATGTACTTAAGAGCAATTTAAACACTTACCCAATGAGTCTGACAGAGTTACAACACTCAATCACATGCTTCTGTGCTGTCAAAGTGGAAATTCCAGAAAATGTCTTGTGACTAGTGCTGACGAAATGCATAATCTCAGTTCCCTCTGCAAGTAAGCCTGACCTTGGAGTTAGATGCTAGAATGAGGCCATAGGTTGAACTCAAGGTCTCCTCAAACATATCA
The DNA here is from genome assembly GCF_021184085.1 of Oncorhynchus gorbuscha. Lineage (NCBI taxonomy): Eukaryota > Metazoa > Chordata > Actinopteri > Salmoniformes > Salmonidae > Oncorhynchus > Oncorhynchus gorbuscha. The sequence continues at coordinate 1,823,356 of NC_060192.1, read as the reverse complement.
GTGGATATGCATAGTACAGTAGGTCATACAGGGTAACACACACACAAATAAGCATTCACTTCCTGAGACTTATCTTAAATGTACCACGGGTGTGCTCGATCACTCCCCTACCATGCTGTACTCTTTGTCGCACTATGGAAGCCTCCATCTTGCTTTTTACTCCGCACACCTCTGCTTTAAGATAAGTAGGGGAGAACCACCTTTCACTTCAGGAAACTTGAGAAGTGATAGATCATCACGGGGACATCTATCGCACATGGAGTGTGCAACAGGGTCAGTATGAAAAACACCATGAGGTGCTGTGAAACGTTTGTCAGAGCACATCTTTGTCCAACAGGATAACTAGTGCCTATAGATCTATAGTCCAGGAAAAGGATTATTCTCGTTCTGTTGATTCCACTGTTTGATCAGATTTGACCCAGTAGCGGGAACCCTATGAAGTATCCCAGGACGGAGCCCAAGATGACCCCCAGGAAGATCCAGGTGTTGTAGGACATGACACACAACATCAGCATGTAGCCAAGGGTTACCTGCAGGATGTGCAGGGCTGTCTGGATCCCACGGAGAAGCCATCTGGGTGAAATGAGACGGGGAGAACAGTTATTACAGTAGTCTCCCTGGGGGTGATTATATACAGGTGCACATTTCAGGCTCTCGGGTCTAATGACCTGCTCGGCTTTCTTATAATTGATCGGTCATTCACGTCGGCCTGTGAAACCAGATGCTTGCGCTCTCTGGCCAATTTGGGGATCTGGTGGATGAAAGCCAGCGTCTCTGGAACGTGGTAATCAGACGACTACATGGGCAGGGCTGCTCCTGTGTGAATCCTACCTGTTCGTGGGGGAGAGAGTGGGGGCAGTCTGTTCCATGGGGGCCAGAGAGGACACCGACAGGCTACTGGCTAATGCAGTGCTGCTTCCCCGGCAGTCTGAGGAGTGGAAGGGAGAGGGGCGCTTCCCCAGCCAGACCCTCCACACCTTAAGCAGCTCGTAGAACACTGTCAACAGGAGGACCACGAACACCGACAGCACCATCCCTGCAAACACATTGGCCACAGAGCTTATTGCGGTTGACAACAATGATGGTCATCAACAGTGGCCCCAAAAGTGTCTGCTATATTTATAGTACTGTAGAGTCAACAGCAGTTATTTTAATGAGTGTAAGAAACCAGTGCATGTGTCACTAGATGCCCTATTGGAACATAAGCAACCTGCCCTATAAGCAACAAGTGCTAATTTGCTACCTGAAACACTATGCAGAATGGTGGGGCTGAACTGTACTTGGACAAAATGTAATAGCCAACCAGACAAACGGGTTCAAAAAGATATTTAGATTCTCCTGAGGGCACAGGTCTGTCTACCTGCAGGTCCTTGCACATCCCAGAAGTGGAACAGCAGCGTCACGCTGCTCCCTGCCTCAAAGGTCATCTGGATGAGAAAAGAGCAATTGAACAACAAGTAAACAGCAGTATACTGCAAGGAAACGGACCAGGTTTGGGACCTGTGCAGGAAATCCTGGTTACATGGACATCCATGTATGTGAAATATAAGGCTTGGTCAGGTAGATAATGATGTGCCTATAGCTCAGTTGGTAGAGCATGGCGCTTGTAACGCCAGGGTAGTGGGTTCGATCCCCGGGACCACCCATACGTAGAATGTATGCACACATGACTAAGTCGCTTTGGATAAAAGCGTCTGCTAAATGGCATTTATTATTATTATTATTACATGTGTTTTGTTGCCGTTGATCCGAACTCTGCCAGACAGACTGACTCCTGTTAATATGACCAATTGGTCTGTATCATTTATCTAAAAATATGTATAAACTACGATTTTATTTCCTATTTGCATATGTTGTTGCTTAGACCTGACTTTACATCGTTTGAGGTTTGTGTTGTGCCTGCCATCGCTTGAGACACAACATGCTCTTGAATTCAGGGTGGGTTTCATTGACAGTATAATATAAAACAGATATTCCTATTCAAGTACAATATAAAAACATATTTCCACCTGACTGTCCTACCCATCCTTGAATTTGGCGACGTCATTTGACAAAATAACCCCCTAACACTCTACTCTACTACAACATATTAGTCGCCAAATCCACTGGCTCCAGGTCATCTATAAGTCTCTGCTAGGTAAAGATCTGCCTTATCTCAGCTCACTTGTGATCATAGCAACACCCACCCGTAGCACGCACTCTAGCAGGTATATAATACTTATTTTCCACCATAATTTGCAAATAAATTCATTAAAAATCCTACAATGTGATTTTCTGGATTTGTGATTTTTTTTTCTCATTTTGTCTGTCATAGTTGAAGTGTACCTTTGATGAAAATTACAGGCCTCTCTCATCTTTAAATGGGAGAACTTGCACAATTGGTGGCTGACTAAATACTTGTTTTGCCCCACTATATATATAGTTCTTAATATATTTCCTTTTCCTCTCCCTACCACCCACACAAATTCCAGTAAGTATTCATTTTCACTTAAAGGTTACAAAATAGCACAATCGTATGGACTTACAGGCTACAGAATAACATAAGTATAAAAAATATGTATACTTAATTTCACCTGATAAGAGGCAGCAACAGCCAGATACTCGGTAGGTTATGGTTTGGCTAACCCCTTCAATCATATATTTGCATATCTCCTATAAACTTAAGTCAGGACTCGCAGAAACTCGTCCAGTTTTCCCTGGAGGACATACTGTAAGTTAGTCTTTCCAGAGAAAACAACCACAACAGGTTTTGCATTCCAAGACAAAGGGGCTCTCTGGTCTTCCAACCAAAACCAATAGTCCAAATAGTTTGTGGCAATTAAAGACAATGACCACCATTCTTAGAGCACAGATTCTGCTTGTACTGACAAACAATAGCAGTACTATGGAAAGACAGTCATGCTGTCGCATGTGAGATTATCAGCCAATTTGATTGTCAAGAGAGCCTACTGTGTCCTAAACTGGATGCAGTGTCTCAAGGCCAGTGAAGGAAAACGAGCTCCGTGAGATAGGCGCATACATACACTTTTTCTTCATGAAATTCTCAGCAGGAGCCTTTGACTGTTTATTTGACCTTTATTTAACCAGGTAGACCAGTTGAGAACAAGTTCTCATTTACAACTGTGACCTGGCCAAGATAAAGCAACGGCAGTGCGACAAAAACACAGAGTTAAACATAAACAAACGTACAGTCAATAACACAATAGAAAAATCTGTATACACTGTGTGCAAATGAAGTAAGGAGGTAAGGCAATAAATAGGCCAATAATGGCGAAGTAATTACAATTTAGAAAATTCACACTGGAGTGATAGATATGCAGATGAGAATGTGCAAGTAGAAATATTGGGTTGCAAAAGAGCAGAAAAACAAATATGGGGATGAGGTTTGAAGTTGGTTGGAAGGATGGGCTATTTACAGATGGGCAAATGGGTCACTTTCCATGTACTAGTGACCTGAAAGGTTGCGAGATCGAATCCCCGACAAGGTAAACATCTGTCGTTCTTCGTAAGTAAAGGTTTTAAAAAAAAAAGATAAAGTAGCCTACAACATGTTCGTTCGCTCTCTCTCATGCAAAACAGTCATTTTATTTAACTAGGCAAGTCAGTTATGATCAAATTCTCATTTTCAATGACGGCCTAGGAACAGTGGGTTAACTGCCTGTTCAGGCACCTTGGCAGCTCGGGGATTTGAACTTACAACCTTTCGGTTACTAGTCCAACGCTCTAACCACTAGACTACCTGCCGCCCCGTACTTAATGCCCTGCGAAAGTATTACCTACATATGATTGTGTTGTATCACAAAAACATGAACAAATGCAACACAACGCGAAGAACCTACTTACAGACATGATTGATCAACTTGAGCAGACAAATAAGATGTTTTTTTGGGGGGGGGTTCCTCAGGCCCTTTGACTCCCCATCACGGACAAGAGCGAACAAGAGACGTTGTTTTTTGACGGGATTTAGTTGCATTCCACTTCTCCTTTCTGACCGCAGGGCAACAGGCTACCATGCTTCTTCTGCCCAGCACAGTTTGACAATGATGAGCCGCGGCACCACGTGACGTTTTAAAATGTCGCAAGGGTAGATGGTAGATGTAGTCTTGTGCATATCATTAATTTGCAAGGCAGATAGATGCAATCGGCAGCAATGTATGGAAGGGAGATTCCTAGATGTGTAGTATCGGTGGAAAAAAGTTATGTGTATAAACTGTAGGGGTCCCCATTCTACCACAGAAATGGAACACAAATGACAGAGGATAGATGTTGTGGTGGCAGCTGCAGATTTCACCGAGATTTCACTGCATTCACAAAGTGTAATGAATTCATACTACAGGATAGTAGGCGGTGGCATGCACCTATAACATTTGTTTGCGGACCGCCATAAAACAAAGATATAATCTTACACTCGAATGTGATAGCTAAGCCCACATTTAGGCATACTTTATAGTCTAATAATGCATACGAAATGAAAGGCATATTGCAAAGTGTTGTTTTAAAATTGACCATGCTTCTCCGGTTGATCTAGCTACTTAAAATATTCAAGTTAAAAAAGTATGCCTATATTGTAAACTCAATATTTTGGCTATAACTGATCATGTAACTTTGAAAACCAGCTATTTTTTCACGTCAACATTCATATCGTGATTACGCTCCATCACGACACAAACGACGCAGATTGGGCTCGTTCGACATCGCAGACTGATCCACAAAGAACATTCTTATCATAAATAACTAGTCATTGTTATTTGTAGATCCAGCGAGTCATACTTGGACGGTGTTGATCCTCTCGAACACGGCCAAACGTCTTCCTTTCACTTCCTGCCGCCTCGACCAATAGCGTCCCGAGGTGTCATCAAAGCTCGACGGTTGTAGTCGACCGCTAGCTAAGCAAGTAGCCACCGAAGAAGCTTTTTAAGCACCGTCTGATTTTGGTTTCTCCCTGGGGTTTCGACGGTTTGGTTGAAAACAACAACAACAACAACAACAACAACAACAACAACAACAACATTTGGGTCGGGAGACAGTCCGTGTAACTGGGGCTGACACGGAAAAGGAGGGTTGTGTTGCAATACGAAGCAGACATCACCACTGGCTCCTCTTTGTTAATTAGCTAGCTAAGTTGGCTAACTAGCCAGATAAGCTGATGGGAGTTCCTTCCTGTCATTTTGACTATACGCCTGTTTATAGACTGGGAAATCACACTAGTGAACAGAAGAGGCGGTTCGTGTGCGATTCAAAGTATATGGACATAGCTAGATAGCTTGCAAGCTAGCTACACCCACGGATGTCTATTGTGGCAAAGTTCAATCTCTAACGTGGTTCTCTTGTTAGGCTCGCTAATGATTGATTCTGGCAGGGGTAACATGCAAGTAACCTGCTTGTTGTTGTCATTGAGCTATTTTGACAGCTAAGTCCATCAACTGTAGTGGAGACAACCAGTTGTCAAGTCTCTGAACTCTAGTGCTTGTCCATGAGACCACCCCATGCAGGTTCCGGGAGAAGAAATGCATTGGACTATATGATTTTTCAGGGACGTCATTAAGAGCACAGGAACACCCACTTGTGTACAGACGTGTCAGAGATTAAATGGGTGCAAAGCTGTTTTGCTGGCCACAGGGTTCTCCTGGCATTGCCATGATGCTGAGAGCCCTACTCCTTACAGGCCTTCTTAGCTGGGCCAATGGCCAGGAAGGTCAGGCCATGTTACCTGAAGAAAAGAGCCAAATCAGGTGAGATAACAACCGTGTGTGTGATCACACTCCAGCATTGCGCCCACCTTTTACTGAGTGGCGAGGTCTGTGCTGTGAAGACGGAAGGGACTAAATCGTTGAACACACCAGCACTTTACCTATCCGTCATCTTGTCTGTTAGAAATGACTTGATGTAGTATATTTCTTTCTGTTACAGGGACCAGATCGTTGAGATGTTCGATCATGCCTATGACAGCTATATGGTAAGTCTGTCTGACCACATCATTTCTAATAACACATCAGATTTATGCCATTTTGCATTATTATTGTCACTTTCAACTACATTGGGCAAAAGTGTATGCTCCAGGCCATAGCTATAGCTATGGCTGTTTGTCTGTTACTGACCATGTAGCTGGCCAGAGCATGCTTCTGTTAACTGTTTCGTTGATATTGTATTGTTGCTCAAACAGCTCTCTGACTTGACTGTGTGCCATCCACTCGGGCCTATACTTCCAAGTTCAAACGTATTTAAACAAGTGTTCCTCCTAATTGGTACGTGTACCGTACCCTGACTGCACCCGTTTCCTGATTCTGCCACAGAAATACGCGTACCCAGCGGACGAGCTGATGCCCCTGAGCTGCAGGGGGAGGGTGCGTGGTCTGGAGCCCAACAGGGGAGACATCGACGACTCTCTGGGGAAGTGAGTACAACCGCACGTTTCTCAATATCTAACGCTCATGGGAAAAGGAAATGCATTTTGACTTGATGTGGGAAAGCCTGTTATACTCTGTTTTGACGTGACCTATCTGAACCCTCTCTGGTTCTTCCTTAAGACCTTGTATGTAACACTTAGCATGGAAACACAATAGAGGATGGCTATGGTGAAGCTGACATGGAGCAGGATCTAGGTTGTGTTGTGTGTGCAGAAGTTCATCCTCCTGACCTGGGTCACATTCATTAAGCACCAAATGGAAGAAGACGGGCTGAAACAGGGTGGGACTATCTGAACTTGTCCAATAAGAAATGTTTTGTTTCAAAGTTTTGTTGCAAACATTTTTGCTATGGTGTCCCCTAACAAATATAACCTTGTTTTCTTCTAGGTTCTCCCTCACTCTGATTGACACCCTGGATACTCTGGTGGTGAGTATCTGATCCTGTCTCTGCGGCTATAATTGCAGTCAGCGGTAGTACCACAAGTGTATATAGAGCAATCAATGAGCAAATGGGATCCATTTTCACGACAACCCCTCAGAGCCACACACATAAAGTACATGGCAGTATAGACTAAATGGATTTCCCTTCTTGGATAGCCCTTCTTTCTAATGGTTCTGGAAACCCTAGCAAAAATCATTGAAATGTAGTAATTCAGAGGAATAAGTCATGTTATTTTTTTTCAGGCAAGTTTCTCATTAGTTTAGTCTTAAGTATTTAAACACCTATTTCTTCAGTCTTTTCCCCTATTAATGAGTGTTGCGTGTCCGTGTTTCCAGGTGTTGAACAAGCTGGACGAGTTTGAGGATGCGGTGAGGAGGACGTTGAGGGATGTCAGGCTGGACAACGATGTGGTGGTGTCTGTGTTTGAGACCAACATCCGAGTCCTGGGGTACGAACCTATACAATGCATTGTCTCACTACGACACAGTAGTTCTCCAAGATCGTGTATGATACTGGTTCAAATGTGTAATTGGACATTATGTTCTAATAACTGTACGACTTTATCATATAGTGCTGTCAGTTAGATGAATAGGGAATTGTCCGGACATTGCCCCGTGCTCACCACACCATCATGTTTCTCACCACACCAATCATGTTGCTCACCACACCATCATGTTGCTCACCACACCATCATGTTGCTCACCACACCAATCATGTTGCTCACCACACCAATCATGTTGCTCACCACACCATCATGTTGCTCACCACACCATCATGTTGCTCACCACACCATCATGTTGCTCACCACACCATCATGTTGCTCACCACACCATCATGTTGCTCACCACACCATCATGTTGCTCACCACACCCATCATGTTGCTCACCACACCATCATGTTGCTCACCACACCATCATGTTGCTCACCACACCATCATGTTGCTCACCACACCATCATGTTGCTCACCACACCAATCATGTTGCTCACCACACCAATCATGTTGCTCACCACACCAATCATGTTGCTCACCACACCCATCATGTTGCTCACCACACCATCATGTTGCTCACCACACCATCATGTTGCTCACCACACCATCATGTTGCTCACCACACCAATCATGTTGCTCACCACACCATCATGTTGCTCACCACACCATCATGTTGCTCACCACACCATCATGTTGCTCACCACACCATCATGTTGCTCACCACACCAATCATGTTGCTCACCACACCATCATGTTGCTCACCACACCATCATGTTGCTCACCACACCAATCATGTTGCTCACCACACCAATCATGTTGCTCACCACACCAATCATGTTGCTCACCACACCAATCATGTTGCTCACCACACCAATCATGTTGCTCACCACACCAATCATGTTGCTCACCACACCATCATGTTGCTCACCACACCATCATGTTGCTCACCACACCATCATGTTGCTCACCACACCATCATGTTGCTCACCACACCATCATGTTGCTCACCACACACATCATGTTGCTCACCACACACATCATGTTGCTCACCACACACATCATGTTGCTCACCACACACATCATGTTGCTCACCACACCATCATGTTGCTCACCACACCAATCATGTTGCTCACCACACCAGTCATGTTGCTCACCACACCAATCATGTTGCTGTCCCTACAGGGGCCTGCTGGGGGCACATACGATGGCAGACATGCTCCGTCAGCGGGGGGAGAGGATGCAGTGGTACAGAGATGAGCTGCTCCACATGGCCAAGGAGCTGGGCAACAGACTGCTCCCTGCCTTTAACACCACCAGTGGCCTTCCTTACCCCAGGGTAACACACCTCACTCTTCACACGTCTGCTTTTCGCGGTTCCCCTGGGCACAAAGCCTTGTTTATCAGAGCTCTGTTTTTCCACAACGTCTGAAAAATACCAAACGGTTCAGGTCTGAAAGAAGTGACCAGCTGAATGTGAATAGAAGATTAAAAGTGATTCCAGTTAGCATTGTAGTCTAATAATTATCTGACAATACGCATGTAGTACATACAATATACTTAAAATATGGGTAGATTAGCTTTAATATTGCAGCTATTATTTTAAATAAATATATTAACCCCCCCCAATTATATTGGGGATTGGAAATGATGCAGACAATTACATTGCCACAAAATGTTTTATTTAAAAACTAATAATAATAATGTCCAACTTTATTATTTTCCCCTAAACCTACATCCTAGGACTAGATATTGGCTAATAAAACAACAATACTTACCCTTCCAGTTTATACATTCCACATACTTTTCTCAGACAGTATATTTTACATTTTAGTTATCTTTTGTGTATTTTTATTCCCAGCCTTCAGCTACCCTCAACCCCTCCCATCTATCTCTGAAGAGCATCCATTTTTGATTTCTAGCAGCCAAATAAGTGATCAAGGCAGTACCAAAACAAGTGATCAAGGCATCATGATTCTGTCTCTTCAAAGCACAATCTGTAGAGCTGGGATAGTTGTATCCCTGCCTTTAACACCACCAGTGGCCTTTCCTACCCCAGGGGAACACACAAAGAATTTTGTATAGTAGTTTAAATTTTAAAAATTCAAGTTTTGAATCCGGCATCGTTTTGTGTATCAGTTCATAGACTATGTGCCATGGCGTATGAACATCGAAAATCTCCCAAGTATTTTGGAACCTGTATGATGCAGGTGTAAATGTTTTGGTCCTTAAATTAACTTTGGTCTGCAGGGCCGACAGGCAACTTCCTTACCTTCTCCCCTTTCCACTTACCTCTCCCATTTTTGCATAATGCTGCAATCATTTGGTTGTAATTTTGGATAGAGCAGACATTTCCATATCATTTTGTTAGCTGAATGTGTGACGTAACGCCACCAGTCCTATTTATGATATAATTTACAAAGATTATACCGTTTTAAATAAATAAAAATATAAATTAGTAAATTTGAGTTTAACCGTAATATTTGTTCTAATATTTGTTCAGTCTTTTCTGGTAGATTAAACTGAAATTGCAACCAGCTTTCTATTGCTTGTTTTGGAGATAATGAAAAAATGTAATCTGAATGAAGGGGAAAAGGCCATTCTTACTTATCTGCTAGAGAAACAGTTTGTATTCAAGTATAGTTTTTGTATGACTGAAGCCTTTAGTGAGAGGTCCAATTCTTTAATATTTAATAATTTCTTCCCTCTGAATTCATATTTAATTATGGAAATAGGAAAAATGAATTGTCTGGCTTGCCATTCCAAATAAAGTGGTATATTTTTTTCTCATATAATTTAAAGAGCAAGTCTATAAGTGTAGGCAGGCCCATAAGTAAATAGGTAATATGGAATATGACTAAAGAATTAATCAGGGTGATTCTTTTTTTTTCTCCCACAAATACACTACATGACCATCTCGTTCCAAAATCATGGGCATTAATATGGAGTTGGTCCCCTCTTTGCTGCTATAACAGCCCCCATTCTTCTGGGAAGGCTTTCCACTAGATGTTGGAACATTACTGTGGCGACTTGCTTCCATTCAGCCACGAGCATTAGTGAGGCCGGGGACTAATGTTGAGTGATTAGGTCTGGCTCGAAGTTGGTGTTCCAATTCATCCCAAAGGTGTTTGATGGAGGTGAGGTCAGGCTCTTTGCAGGCCAGTCAAGTTCTTCCACACCCATTTTGACAATCCATTTCTGTATGGACCTCGCTTTGTGCACGAGGGCATTGTCATGCTGAAAAAGGAAAGGGCCTTCCCCAAACTGTTCCCACAAAGTTGGAAGCACAGAATCGTCTAGAATATCAATGTATGCTGAAGGGTCAAGATTTCCCTTCACTGGACCTAAGGGGCCTACAGTAGCCCGAACCATGAGAAACAGCCCCAGACCATTATTCCTCCTCCACCAAACTTCACAGTTGACACTGTATTTGGGCAGGTAGCATTCTCCTGGCATCCGCCAAACCCAGATTCCTCCGTCGGACTGCCAGATGATGAAGCGTGATTCATCACTCCAGAGAACATGTTTTCATTGCTCCAGAGTCCAATGGCGCCACACTTTGCACCACTCCAGACAGCATTTGGCATTGCGCATGGTGATTTTAGGTTTGTGCGTGGCTGCTTGGCCATGGAAACCCATTTCATGAAGCTCCAGACAAACAGTTTTTGTGCTGACGTAGCTTCCAGAGGCAGTTTGGAACTCGGTAGCGAGTGTTGTAACCGAGAACAGACAAATGTTACGTGCTTCAGCACTCAACGGTCCCGTTCTGTGAGTTTGTGTGACCTACCACTTCGCGGCTGAACCGTTGTTGCTCCTAGATGTTTCCACTTCACAATAACAGCACTTACAGTTGACTGGGGCAGCTCCAGCAGGGCAGAAGTTTGACGAACTGACTTGTTGGAAAAGTGGCATCTTATGACAGCGCCACGTTAAAACTCATTGAGCTCTTCAGTAAGGCCATTATATTGCCAATGTTTCCTATGCAGATTGCATGGCTGTGTGCTCGATTGTATACACCTGTCAGCAACCGGTGTGGCTGAAATAGCCGAAACCACACATTTTAAGGCGTGGCCACATACTTTTGTAAATATAGTGTATGTTTGTAAACTTACCATTTTAAGAAGTACCCTGATATTTGAGTGTTCATATAGCTGTAACCTGATATTTGAGTGTTCATATAGCTGTAACCTGATATTTGAGTGTTCATATAGCTGTAACCTGATATTTGTGTGTTCATATAGCTGTAACCTGATATTTGAGTGTTCATATAGCTGTACCATGATAATTGAGTGTTCATATAGCTGTACCATGATAATTGAGTGTTCATGTAGCTGTACCATGATAATTGAGTGTTCATGTAGCTGTAACCTGATAATTGAGTGTTCATGTAGCTGTACCATGATAATTGAGTGTTCATGTAGCTGTACCATGATAACTGAGTGTTCATGTAGCTGTACCATGATAACTGATAATTGAGTGTTCATATAGCTGTACCATGTGTTCATGTAGCTGTACCATGATAACATGATAATTGAGTGTTCATGTAGCTGTACCATGATAATTGAGTGTTCATGTAGCTGTACCATGATAATTGAGTGTTCATGTAGCTGTACCATGATAATTGAGTGTTCATGTAGCTGTACCATGATAATTGAGTGTTCATGTAGCTGTACCTGATAATTGAGTGTTCATGTAGCTGTATGATAATTGAGTGTTCATGTAGCTGTACCATGATAATTGAGTGTTCATGTAGCTGTACCATGATAATTGAGTGTTCATATAGCTGTACCATGATAATTGAGTGTAGCTGTACCATGATAATTGAGTGTTACCATGATAATTGAGTGTTCATATAGCTGTACCATGATAATTGAGTGTTCATGATAATTGAGCTGTAACCATGATAATTGAGTGTTCATGTAGCTGTACCCTGATAATTGAGTGTTCATATAGCTGTACCATGATAATTGAGTGTTCATGTAGCTGTACCATGATAATTGAGTGTTCATGTAGCTGTACCATGATAATTGAGTGTTCATGTAGCTGTACCATGATAATTGAGTGTTCATGTAGCTGTACCATGATAATTGAGTGTTCATATAGCTGTACCATGATAATTGAGTGTTCATGTAGCTGTACCATGATAATTGAGTGTTCATATAGCTGTACCATGATAATTGAGTGTTCATATAGCTGTACCATGATAATTGAGTGTTCATGTAGCTGTAGTGTTCATGTAGCTGTACCCTGATAATTGAGTGACCTGATAATTGAGTGTTCATGTAGCTGTACCATGATAATTGAGTGTTCATGTAGCTGTACCCTGATAATTGAGTGTTCATTAGCAGCATGATAATTGAGTGTTCATGTAGCTGTACCATGATAATTGAGTGTTCATGTAGCTGTACCCTGATAATTGAGTGTTCATGTAGCTGTACCATGATAATTGAGTGTTCATGTAGCTGTACCCTGATAATTGAGTGTTCATGTAGCTGTACCATGATAATTGAGTGTGTTACCATGATAATTGAGTGTAGCTGTACCATGATAATTGAGTGTTCATGTAGCTGTACCATGATAATTGAGTGTTCATGTAGCTGTACCATGATAATTGAGTGTTCATGTAGCTGTACCATGATAATTAGCTGTACCATGATAATTGAGTGTTCATATAGCTGTAACCTGATATTTTCACCGTTAAGCATACTGTAGCTGCGACTCAGTAAACCATCTAGTGTTCAGCGAAATAATACAATGTCAAATAATTAACATCCAATCACATTAACCGTTACTCATCCAATCACATTAACCGTTACTCATCCAATCACATTAACCGTTACTCATCCAATCACATTAACCGTTACTCATCCAATCACATTAACCGTTACTCATCCAATCACATTAACCGCTACTCTCTCGTGGGAATTCCACTAATGGTCCGTATGGAGCCAAACGTAGCTGCTGCTCATGTTGGTATCTGTTCTGATGGCGCAAAAGCCACGACAGGGAGACATAGTGGAGAGGTAACGCACGTGCAAGTAGTTGCTCCTGACGCCACATGGGTCCACTGCAGCATCCACCCAGAGGCTCTTGGGAACACTGCAGCATCCACCCAGAGGCTCTTGGGAACACTGCAGCATCCACCCAGAGGCTCTTGGGAACACTGCAGCATCCACCCAGAGGCTCTTGGGAACACTGCAGCATCCACCCAGAGGCTCTTGGGAACACTGCAGCATCCACCCAGAGGCTCTTGGGCTCCACCCAGAGGCTCTTGGGAACACTGCAGCATCCACCCAGAGGCTCTTGGGAACACTGCAGCATCCACCCAGAGGCTCTTGGGAACACTGCAGCATCCACCCAGAGGCTCTTGGGAACACTGCAGCATCCACCCAGAGGCTCTTGGGAACACTGCAGCATCCACCCAGAGGCTCTTGGGAACACTGCATCCACCCATCCACCCAGAGGCTCTTGGGAACACTGCAGCATCCACCCAGAACACTGCAGGCTCTTGGGAACACTGCAGCATCCACCCAGAGGCTCTTGGGAACACTGCAGCATCCACCCAGAGGCTCTTGGGAACACTGCAGCATCCACCCAGAGGCTCTTGCTGCCAAGGGAATGCCTGACAGCTTGACAGATGTTTTGGACACTACAGTGAAAATGGTTAACTTTGTTAAAGCAAGGCCCCTGAACTCTCGTATTTTCTGCACTGTGCCATGATATGGGCAAAGACCATTTTACACTTTTACAACACACAGAAGTGCGCTGGTTATCAAGGGGCAAAGTATTGACATGTTTTTTAAAAATTGAGAACAAGCTTAGTTTTCTTTACTGACCATAATTTTCCCTTGTCTGACCGCTTGCATGATGACGAGTTTCTCACACGACTGACTTATCTGGGCGATGTTTTTTCTCGCCTGAATGATCTGAATCTAGGATTACAGGGATGCTCCACAACTATATTCTATGTGTGAGACAAAATTGAGGCTATGATTTAAGAAGTTGGAGCTCTTCTCTGTCTGCATTAACAAGGACAACACACAGGTCTTTCCATCATTGTATGATTTGTTTTGTGTGTGCAATTAAACTCAAGCTTACGGACCATGTCAAATGAGATATAGCTAAGCACCTGAGTGAGTTGGGTGCACAATTATTACGCAGGTACTTTCCCGAAATGGATGACACAAACAACTGGATTCGTTATCCCTTTCATGCCCTGCCTCAGTCCACTTACTGATATCTGAACAAGAGAGCCTCATCGAAATCGCAACAAGCGGTTCTGTGGAAATGGAATTTATTCAGAAGCCACTACCAGATTTCTGTATTGGGCTGCGCTCAGAGTATCCTGCCTTGGCAAATTGCGCTGTTAAGATACTGATGCCCTTTGCAACCACGTACCTATGTGAGAGTGGATTCTCGTCCCTCATTAGCATGAAAACTAAATACAGGCACAAACTGTGTGGGAAATGATTTAAGACTGACTCTCTCCAATACAACCCAACATTGTAGAGTTATGTGCATCCTTTCAAGCACACACCCCTCTCATTAACCTGTGGTGAGTTATTCACAATTGTCGATGAACAAATAAGGTTTTATATGTAAGATGGTTAAATAAAGAGAAATGATTGATTATTATTATTTGTGTCCTGGTCCTATAAGAGCTCTTTGTCACTTCCCACGAGCCGGGTTGTGACGACAACTCACACTCATTCTATTGTTTAATAAATGTATAGTGTGTGTGGCAGGCTTACAATGATGTCAAAAAACAACATCTGAGAGTGTGCTGACCCTGGTGCTAGAAGGGGTACGCTGCTGGAAGTTGAATGTTTGAAGGGGTACGGGACTATATAAACTTTGGGAACCACTGCTTTAAGAGATAGGAGTCCTCCTTCCAAAAGAGCTCGTGGTGCCACCTACAGTATAGAACCAGATCCGCAGCCAACATCATTTTCAACACCTTTGCCTCAGTTGTACTGCATCTCGTTCCGAAAAAAATATACACTACCATTCAAAAGTTTGGGGTCACTTAGAAATGTCCTTGTTTTTGAAAAAAAAATAGCATTTTTGGTTCATTTAAAATAACATCAAATTGATCAGAAATACAGTGTAGACATTGTTAATGTTGTAAATGACTATATTAGCTGGAAACATACACAGACCCATTATCAGCAACCATCACTCATGTGTTCCAATAGCACGTTGTGTTAGCTAATCCAAGTTTATCATTTTAAAAGGCTAATTGATCATTAGAAATGATGTCTTCACTATTATTCTACAACGTAGAAAATAGTAAAAATAAAGAAAAACCCTTGAATGAGTAGGCGTGTCCAACCTATTGACTGACACTGTATATCAAATACTCCACACAGGTGTGCCAACTAAAACATATCCCAGACAAGATTGAAGAATGGGACAAGTAGACAAAGGGAATATAAGTTTGTATGAATTTCCATCCCTGAATCCAACTCAACACTTGATGTGTGAATGAGTATACAGTTTGGCTCTTTAAGAAGGGATGCCAACTTGAGCAGGAATGGGAATATTTTATGAGCCAATATCTAGTCCTAGCTGATGGAGCGTGGACACACACACACACACACACTGGTCCCCCGTTGTGACCCATCTTCCCAAGCACCTCTGAGCAGTCGCACCGTTGGATTATTCTGTGCCGCCAGGGACACAATAAAATGCATACAATATACTTCTGTTTGTTTGCAGGTAAACCTGAGGTACGGGGTCCTTAATCCCCTGTCACGCACAGGCACTGAGTCGGACACCTGTACAGCCTGTGCAGGGACCATGATTCTAGAGTTTGCTGCTCTCAGTCGGCTGTCTGGGGAGGCCGTGTTCGAGGTACATTAGTAATTCCAGTAATAATAAATATATATTTTTGGGGATTTATGAACCCGTGGTGTGTATGAAGATGTGTTTCTGTGTCCCAACAGGAGAATGCTAGGAAAGCCCTGGACGTCCTGTGGGAGAAGAGACAGAGAGGAAGTGACCTCGTGGGCACAGTCATTAATATCCACAATGGTGACTGGGTGCGCAGGGGTGAGCCAGAGCTCCACTGTCACACACTCAGCCTCTCAGACAACACACACTCAGCCTCTCAGACAACACACACACAGCCTCTCAGACAACACACACTCAGCCTCTCAGACAACACACACTCAGCCTCTCAGACAACACACACTCAGCCTCTCAGACAACACACACTCAGCCGCACAGACAACACACACTCAGCCGCACAGACAACACACACTCTGCCTCTCAGACAACACACACTCAGCCTCTCAGACAACACACACTCAGCCTCACAGACAACACACACTCAGCCTCTCAGACAACACACACTCAGCCTCTCAGACAACACACACTCAGCCGCACAGACAACACACACTCAGCCGCACAGACAACACACACTCAGCCGCACAGACAACACACACTCAGCCGCACAGACAACACACACTCAGCCGCACAGACAACACACACTCAGCCGCACAGACAACACACACTCTGCCTCTCAGACAACACACACTCTGCCTCTCTGCCTCTCAGCCTGCCTCTCAGACAACACACACTCAGCCTCTCAGACAACACACACTCAGCCGCACAGACAACACACACTCAGCCGCACAGACAACACACACTCAGCCGCACAGACAACACACACTCAGCCGCACAGACAACACACACTCAGCCGCACAGACAACACACACTCTGCCTCTCAGACAACACACACTCAGCCGCACAGACAACACACACTCAGCCTCTCAGACAACACACACTCTGCCTCTCAGACAACACACACTCAGCCGCACAGACAACACACACTCAGCCGCACAGACAACACACACTCAGCCTCACAGACAACACACACTCAGCCTCACAGACAACACACACTCAGCCTCTCAGACAACACACACTCTGCCTCTCAGACAACACACACTCAGCCGCACAGACAACACACACTCAGCCGCACAGACAACACACACTCAGCCGCACAGACAACACACACTCTGCCGCTCAGACAACACACACTCAGCCGCACAGACAACACACACTCAGCCGCACAGACAACACACACTCAGCCGCACAGACAACCCACACTCGCCTACACCAGCACACATGGCAACACACTCTCACATTTAAAAAGTCCAAATGTTGCTGGACGAACAAACATTTTATCACCATGTGATGACACACCCTCTCAGTTCCTTTATATCAGCCATTAGTCACTTCCAATACTACCAGCTGGGTTTGGTTTTGAATATGTGTGTCTCCGCCTGGTTGTAATTCACATTTTAGATCAGTCAAAATCTATATATATATAAATATTTACAGT
The DNA here is from genome assembly GCF_021184085.1 of Oncorhynchus gorbuscha. Lineage (NCBI taxonomy): Eukaryota > Metazoa > Chordata > Actinopteri > Salmoniformes > Salmonidae > Oncorhynchus > Oncorhynchus gorbuscha. Next base: position 1,805,675 of record NC_060192.1, on the reverse strand, counting down.
GTCTCCCTTGCATCTCCAGACAGTGGTGTGGGTGCTGGCATTGACTCCTACTATGAGTACCTGATGAAGGCTTACGTTCTGCTGGGAGACAACGTTTACCTGGAGAGGTTCAACACTGTGAGACCCAATCTCTCTACTCTCACTAGCTGCTGATCTATTGCAATGTTTTGCTCTGTTGCTTGTAGAGAACACTCCAATTTGTCAGACAGCATTTTTACATTTAAATGCTACCGGCATCCAGATTGCAGAACCAGATAACATATAAATATTCATTTCAAATGTAAATGTCCAGATGAACTGTGGCCAGATGGTGATCAGATGAAAGTTATCAGATATCACAAGGTCTATATTATTTATGCATTTAGCAGTGGCGAAGTTAGCTTTGAAACTGCAGTTTTTCTCTCAGCCCCCATGACGAAATGTGTACAATTCGCTTAAAAACAGTAACATTTTGTTTCTGCGGCCAAGATGAGAGTCTTAAACCGGCCACGGACGCTACCCCGCACCCACCCCTTTACCACCGCTGCCGAGAGAAATCCTAGTGGAAACACTGATTCATGAAGTGTAAACGGGGTTTCAGTCACATCACTGATCTAACCTCCCCCATATCAACTCTACACATCATACATAATGTGAGTGTATTTAGTGACGCCTGCTGTCTGCTGTGTCTCCTACAGCATTACAGAGCCATCATGAAGTACATCAGCCAGCCTCCGCTGCTGCTCAACGTGCACATGCACAACCCCACGGTGAGCGTCCGCAGCTGGATGGACTCCCTACTCGCCTTCTTCCCCGGCCTGCAGGTGAGTCCCATGACACCGCCTCGATCATCGCCACCACTTGGCATGGTTAGCCCCTTCCTATTCCCGATTTATAGTGCACTACTTTTGTATGCAAATGTCACACGAATTCATGAGACCCTTTGCTTGGATCATGACATCATCATGACCACACATCTATCCATTACCGCAGAAGACTGTTTGTTTTTATTTTATTTGGTTGAGTTTCTGTCCGTTTCAATGGGGTTGTAATGAACAGGTGTACGCTCTGAAAGTGACTCGTTCATAGTAAAGACTGAATTATCAGCCCTTTGGCCATAGGTCCTGAGAGGAGACCTAAAGCCAGCCATAGAGACCCATGAGATGCTCTACCAAGTCACCAAGCAGCACAAGTTTCTCCCCGAGGTAAGGAAAAGTGACATTTGACATTTGAGTCAATATATCTACTCTCAGCTTTGCTTGACTGTGTTTTTCCTAACGTTGCAGGCTTTCACCACCGAGTTCAGAGTTCACTGGGGTCAACACCCTCTGAGACCAGAGTTTGCAGAAAGCACCTACTACCTCTACAAGGTAATGCAGTTTGGGTTCCCACTGGGAAAAGCCAAAGGTGCAGAGTAATGGTATACTCTGTGTACATGAGTGAACTGCTTGAGAGAGGGGTTGAGAATGGGATAGACCATGTTTTCCCTTCCACAGGCCACAGGCGACCCCTACTACCTCAGGGTGGGCCAGTCCATAGTGGAAAAACTCAACGCCCATGCCAGGGTACCTTGTGGGTTTGCAGCTGTGCAGGACGTCCGGACAGGGGCCCACGAGGACAGGTAGGAGATCGCAGCGAATCATATGGGTTAAAACCTCCGGTCATATCAACTGATTCCATGGTGCTCTTTGAGCAAGAGAGCTTAAATTACATAGCAATACGTGTGATTTCAAACATTCCCTTTCTTTGTAGGATGGACTCGTTCTTCCTGGCGGAGATGTTTAAGTACCTGTACCTTCTGTTCTCTGAGAAGAACCAGCTTCCCTTCGACATCGACGACTACATCTTCACCACCGAGGCCCACCTGCTGCCTGTCTCCCTGTCCACCTCACAGCCCCCTTGGCGGGGCAACAGCACGGTGAGGCTGAGTCAGTTACCAACGGTTGTGTTGCGTTACTGTCAGAAGAGCTGAAACTGATCTGCCATTTTGTGTCTGTATGTTCCAGGAAGCGCCCACTGCCTTGGAGGAAGACCTGTTTACCTACTCCTGCCCCAGCACCCAGACCCTTTTCCCCAACAACCCCTCCTTCGCCAAGACCATAAGGGACAGCTACAAGTACCTGACTGGGGTGGGCCGAGCCTTCCACGCGTCACCTGTCAGGTTTGTGTGTGTGTGTAGAGGTCATAATGAGAGTATTCAGACCCCTTGACCTTTTTGTTATGTTACAGCCTTATTCTAAAATGGATTCAGAATAATAAATATGCCTCAGCTCAAATCTACACACAATATCCCATAATGACAAGGAAAAACAGGTTTTTAGAAATTGTTTCTAATGTATTAAAAATAAACAGAAATTCCTTATTTACATAAGTATTCAGACCCTTTGCTATGAGACTCTAAATTGAGCTCAGGTGCATCCTGCTTCCATTGATCATCCTTGAGATGTTTCTACAACTTGATTGGAGTCCACCTGTGGTAAATTCAATTGTTTGGACATGATTTGGAAAAACCAAGGATAGTGTCGAGGCACAGAAACAGGGAAAGGTTCCAAAACATTTCTGCAGATTGAAGGTCCAAGAACACTCCATCATTCTGAGGTCCTGAGCAGGTTGTCTCAGAACCTCAGACTGGGGTAAAGGTCCAACAGGACAACGACCCTAAGCACACAGCCAAGACAACGCAGGAGTGGCTTCGGGACATGTCCTTGGGTGGCCCAGTCAGAGCCCGGACTTGAACCCGATCGAACATCTCTGGAGAGAACTGAAAATAGCTCCCCATCCAACCTGACAGAGCTTGAGAGGATCTGCAGAGACAAATGGGAGCAACTCTCCAAATACAGGTGTGCCAAGCAGACCCAATAAGACTCAAGGCTGTAATCGCTGCCAAAGGTGCTTCAACAAAGTACTAAAGGGTCTGGAGTCTGAATATTTATGTAAATGTAATATTTCAGTTTTTTTATTTAATAAATTGGCAAACATTTCCAAACTGTTTTTTCTTTGTCCCTATGGGGTATTGTGTGTAGATTGAGGGGGGGAATCAATTTTAGAATTAAGGCTGTAACGTAACAAAATGTGGAAAAAGTTGAGGGATCTGTATACTTTCTGAAGGCACTTGTATTAAATGTTGTGTGGCTGTAAAGACACATTCACTAAAACTGATTTAGCTTCTTCCGTCACCCTTTGTGTTAGTCCTGCTCAGTGACTCTGACCACCGATGAGTCTGTGTGCGTTTGCAGGGGCATCGAGCTGCCGCTTCACGACCACGGTATGGAGCCTGTTGAGTTTCTGAGAAACATGGGCATCTCCCTCACCCCACTGAGCGAGGCTGGGGCAACAGGGACACCGGGGGTGAGAAGCGTGGGCAGCTTTTTGATTTCTTGCTCTCTATTGTCTGACTCTGTCCCAAATGGCACCCTATTCCCTGTACACAACTTTTGACCAGAGCCCGATCAAAAGTAATGCACTGTGTAGGGAATAGGGTGCCATTTGGGACGCGAACTATTGTTTAGCAGGGAAACATTGCCCTGTCTCATTAATGCCCCTGTGTAATTAATAACACCAATGTACTTATTTTCAGGAGGTACATAAAGGTGTTTACAGGGTGAAACTGGTGGCAGAGGAGGAAGAAGTAGAGCCTCTCCTCGTTCAGCTCATATCCCCCCCGTTTCTGGGTAGAACGGTCCTGACTGCAGGACCAGCTAAGTTTGGAGTGGACCTTACCAAGCAGGAGCACGGGGTTAGCTTTCTTGAATCTTACATTCATTTCTATTTGGTTGTTTTATGTCACTCAAAATATTGATACTGCACCTTTTTGTCCCCTTACATTTATGACCCAAATTAAATATTGACTCGTGTTAGTTTTGGAGATCTCTGGATGTCTGTCTCAATACTGTACAGAGTATTTACAGGAATCTCTTACTCACTCACTCACTCACTTACTCACTCACTCACTCACTTACTCACACATATACATACACCATAGCCAAATACATTTAAACTCAGTTTTTCACAATTCCTGACATTTAATCCTAGTAAAGCTTCCCTGTCGTAGGTCAGTTAGGATCACCACTTTATTTTAAGAATGTGAAATGTCAGAATAATAGTAGAGAAAGTGATTTATTTCAGCTTGTATTTCTTTCATCACATTCCCAGTGGGTCAGAAGTTTACATACACTCAATTAGTATTTGGTAGCATTGCCTTTAAATTGTTTAACTCGGGTCAAATGTTTTGGGTAGCCTTCCACAAGCTTCCCACAATAAGTTGGGTGAATTTTGGCCCATTCCTCCTGACAGAGCTGGTGTAACTGAGTCAGGTTTGTAGGCCTCCTTGCTCGCACACGCTTTTTCAGTTCAACCCACAAATGTTCTATAGGATTGAGGTCCGGGCTTTGTGATGGCCCACTCCCAATAACTTGACTTTGTTGTCCATAAGCCATTTTTCCACAACTTTGGAAGTATGCTTGGGGTCATTGTCCATTTGGAAGACCCATTTGCGACCAAGCTTTAACTTCCTGACTTATGTCTTGAGATGTTGCTTCAATATACACAAATCATTTTCCCACCTCATGATGCCATCTATTTTGCGAAGTGCACCAGTCTCACAGTCTCATCCCCACAACGTGATGCTGCCACTCCTGTGCTTTAAGGTTGGGACGGTGTTCTTCGGCTTGCAAGCCTCCCCCTTTTTCCTCCAAACATAACGATGGTCATTATGGCCAAACAGTTCTATTTTGTTTCATCAGACCAGATGACATTTCTCCAAAAAGTACAATCTTTGTCCCCATGTGCAGTTGCAATCCGTAGTCTGGCTTTTTAATGGCGGTTTTGGAGCAATGGCTTCTTCCTTACTGAGCGGCCTTTCAGGTTAGGTTATAGGGCTCGTTTTATTGTGGATATAGATACTTTTGTACCTGTTTCCTCCAGTACCTTCACAAGGTCCTTTGCTGTTGTCCTGGGATTGATTTTCCTTTTCGCACCAAAGTACGTTCATCTCTAGGAGACAGAACCCGTCTCCTTCCAGAGCGGTATGACGACTGCATGGTCCCATGGTGTTTATACGTGCGTACTATTGTTTGTACAGATGAACGTGGTACCTTCAGGCGTTTGGAAATTGCTCCCAAGGATGAACCAGACTTGTGGAGGTCTAAAAAAAAAAAAAATCTGATTTCTTTTGATTTTCCCATGATGTCAAGCAAAGAGGCACTGAGTTTGAAGGTAGGCCTTGACATACATCCACAGGGACACCTCCAATTGACTCAGATGATGTCAATTAGCCTATCAGAAGCTTCTAAAGCCATGACATAATTTTCTGGAATTTTCCAAGCTGTTTAAAGGCACAGTCAACTTGGTGTATGTGAACTTCTGACCCACTGGAATTGTGATACAGTGAATTATAAGTGAAATAATCTGTCCGTAAATAATTGTTGGGAAAATTACTTGTGTCCTGCACAAAGTAGATGTCCTACTGACTTGCCAAAACTATAGTTTGTAAATTTGTGGAGTGGTTGAAAAATGAGTTTTAATGACTCCAACCTAAGTGTATGTAAACATCCAACTTCAACTGTATATACCCTGTTCGTCTCCCAGGTGAAGGGCAGCATCGTGAAGACCTCCCCTTACACAGCGTGTGGACCCATAGAGAATGCTGAGGAGCTGAGCGGGCACATTGCCCTGGCACTGCGTGGCGACTGCATGTTTGCTGCCAAGGCCCACAGGCTACAAGAGGCTGGGGCTATCGGAGTCATCTTCATAGGTGAGGAAATGGAACACACACACCCCCCCATTCTGCTTGTCCCCCTCTCTCTCTCTCACGCCTCAACACCATCCAGCTCCCCCAGGACTGCCGGGCCAAAGAAACACCAGCAGAGAAGCACCAGATTGAACTTTCCCTCTGTGGGTATTGTTATCAAATGTACATATTAGCCCCTTTCGATGCAACAAACCAAAACAAATCTAACTGTGATTTGGTTTTAGGCAGAGCGCATCGTCGGAGGATTCTATTGCATTGACGGACACAAGCTGTCACAAGTAGATGTGCTTGTTTTGAGAACAGAGCCGCATGTAGCCGCGTTTGCACATTTGTTGATATTCTTTGCTGGTAAGTGAGTTATTAGCCAAATTATAGCTAGTTTCTAGTCAGCAATAGGGGAGTGATTGCTTCCTACATTTCTATCCATCTTTCAAAAGCGAGTTCAGTAAATGCCGTGTTCATGTCATTAACTCTGACTAGCTTACTCATTGTAGAAAGATGATATTCGAGTAACCCACTTGGGAAGTGTCAGAATCAACCAATAGGAATCTCTACACAAATAACTTATGTTAATTTTATCTCCGAGGTCCCGAGTTTCTGACATAACATGAACTCCGCAAAAGACTAAAGAGCTTTTTTTATGTTTTCAAGGTGCAGGGTTTTATTAAGAGACCAGCTTGAATAAGCCAAAAGGCAGAGGGTAGCAAAGCCTACATTTTCATCTGATTCTCTGTAATAATAATGGTATGGGGGGCCTCCCGGGTGGCGCAGGGGTCTCGAGACAGTCAGTGGTCCAGGCTGTCCGCGACCGGGAGGTCCATGGGGCGACGCACAATTGGCCTAGCGTCGTCCGGGTTAAAGGAGGTTTGGCCGATAGGGATATCCTTGTCTCATCACGCACTAGTGAATCCTGTGGCGGGCCGGGCGCAGTGCGCGCTAACCAGGTCGCCAGGTGCACTGTGTTTCCTCCAACACATTGGTGCGGCTGGCTTCCGGGTTGGATGCGCGCTGTGTTAAGAAGCAGTGCGGCTTGGTTGGGTTGTGTTTCGGAGGACGCATGGCTCTTGACCTTCGTCTCTCCCGAGCCTGAACGGGAGTTGTAGCGATGAGACAAGATAGTAACTACTAATAATTGGATACTACGAAATTGGGGAGAAGAAAGGGGGGTAAAAATAAAACAAAAAGAATAATAATAATGGTATATGGTAATAATGGAATAATAATAATGGTATATGGTAATAATGGAATAATAATAATAATGGTATATGGTAATCATGGTATATGGTAATAATGGAATAATAATAATGGTATATGGTAATAATGGAATAATAATCATGGTATATGGTAATAATGGAATAATAATGATGGTATATGGTAAATGGAATAATAATAATGGTAATAATCATGGTATATGGTAATAATGGAATAATAATAAATGGTATATGGTAATAATGGAATAATAATAATATATGGTAATAATGGTAATAATAATGGAATAATAATAATAATGGTATATGGTAATAATGGAATAATAATAATGGTATATGGTAATAATGGTATATGATAATAATGGAATAATAATAATGGTATATGGTAATCATGGAATAATAATAATGGTATATGGTAATCATGGAATAATAATAATGGTATAATAATAATGGTATATGGTAATAATGGAATAATAATGATGGTATATGGTAATCATGGTATATGGTAATAATGGAATAATAATAATATATGGTAAATGGTATATGGTAATGGTAATAATGGAATAATAATAATGGTATATGGTAATAATGGAATAATAATAATAATAATAATGGTATATGGTAATAATGGAATAATAATAATATGGTAAATGGTAATAATGGAATAATATGGAATAATAATAATGGTAATATGGTAATAATCATGGTATATGGTAATAATGGAATAATGGAATAATAAATGGTAATAATAATGGTAATAATGATGGTAATAATGGAATAATAATAATGGTATATGGTAATAATGGAATAATAATAATGGTATATGGTAATAATGGAATAATAATGATGGTATATGGTAATAATGGTATATGGTAATAATGGAATAATAATAATGGTATATGGTAATAATGGAATAATAATAATGGTATATGGTAATAATGGAATAATAATAATAATAATGGTATATGGTAATAATGGAATAATAATAATGGTATATGGTAATAATGGAATAATAATAATGGTATATGGTAATAATGGAATAATAATAATGGTATATGGTAATAATGGAATAATAATAATAATGGAATAATAATAATGGTATATGGTAATAATGGAATAATAATAATGATGGTATATGGTAATAATGGAATAATAATGGTATATGGTAATAATGGAATAATAATAATGGTATATGGTAATAATGGAATAATAATAATGGTATATGGTAATAATGGAATAATAATAATGGTATATGGTAATAATGGAATAATAATAATGGTATATGGTAATAATGGAATAATAATAATGGTATATGGTAATAATGGAATAATAATGGTATATGGTAATAATGGAATAATAATAATGGTATATGGTAATAATGGAATAATAATAATGGTATATGGTAATAATGGAATAATAATAATGATGGTATATGGTAATAATGGAATAATAATAATAATGCATTTTAGTTTTAAGTGTTTTTTTGCATCACACACAATACAGCATTTTCAGTCATCGACTTGTCTGAAGGAAAATGTTAATGTCACGGCCCATGCATAATGCTTTTAAAAAGTCTCATGGTATGTAGACCTACATTGAACATCACACATGGCTGCTGTTGGCTGTATTATAGAACAGCAATTGCAATTTTATGGGATGCATTTTTTTCAATAAAATGTTGATGGTAGACCACTCTGGTAGGTCTACATTGTGATCAAATCGCCACACTAGCCTACTTGGCCACTAACTTCATGTGTTCACCCTTAAAACTGTAACTTAAAGTGTGTACACAATTTTCGAGTTTCCACTCAGCAGACCTGAAGTTTGCTCATTGCCGAAAATAATTAGAGGGAACATTGCTCAACACACCCACTCATAGCCCATAATATCAGCACACAGCCTGTTACTCTGCTGTAAGAGGAGCTTAGGAAAATAGCTTAGTGGGGCCTAACCTAGATTTAGAAGGCCATATTGGTCTGCATTGTTACAGTGTACTACTGACTGAAGTAAAAATCCCAAACGGTTGGTTTTGGGGAACCATCACCTACTTTATCAGTGTGAGTTTACAGTAGCTCTGATTTTTACCTCTTAAGATCAGAGTTGGTTCACAAATGGGCTTTGATCGATGTGGCATTCCTCTTTGAGTTGACAAGCCCTCCCCACTTGTGTTTTGAAAAACAACATTTCCCATAATTCTTCCATCCCTCCTAGACCACCGGGAGGGGAGTAACAGCGCAGAGACGCCCCTGTTCCAGATGGTGGGAGACGGAGGGTCCACAGCTGACATCACCATCCCCCTGGTGTTCCTATTCAGCCAGGAGGGGGCGCTGCTCACCTCTGCTCTGGAGGACCACAGCAACGTAGACGTACTGATGCTGCCCAAAGAGAGGCGGCTAGGAAAGACAACAGGTAAGAGAGGGGGCCTGTGCAGAGCCCATGGTCTGGTAATACTGCTCGCCACCGGAGACCAGGGTTCAACCAATGCATCTATCATACTGTTCTCCCACTTGCCTGTCTCCCCCTCTGTTTCCAGCAGCTAAATCAAATGTAAAATTTACAAAATCTTCCTCCTGATCACCACTGACTGTCTCTCCCCCTGTCTTCCTCCTGATCACCACTGACTGTCTCTCCCCCTGTCTTCCTCCTGATCACCACTGACTGTCTCTCCCCCTGTCTTCCTCTTCCTTGTTCTCCCCCTGTCTTCCTCCTGATCACCACCGACTGTTCTCCCCCTGTCTTCCTCCTGATCACCACCGACTGTCTCTCCCCTGTCTTTCCTCACCACCTCCTGATCACCACTGACTGTCTCTCCCCTGTCTTCCTCCTGATCACCACTGACTGTCTCTCTCTTCCTTTCTCTTCCTGTCTTCCCCTGTCTTCCTTTGATCACCACTGACTGTCTCTCCCCCTGTCTTCCTTTCTCTTCCTTGTTCTCCCCCTGTCTTCCTTTCTCATTCTTGTTCTCCCCCTGTCTTCCTCCTGATCACCACTGACTGTCTCTCCCCCTGTCTTCCTCCTGATCACCACTGACTGTCTCTCCCCCTGTCTTCCTCCTGATCACCACTGACTGTCTCTCCCCCTGTCTTCCTCCTGATCACCACTGACTGTCTCTCCCCCTGTCTCTCCCCCTGTCTTCCTCCTGATCACCACTGACTGTCTCTCCCCCTGTCTTCCTCCTGATCACCACTGACTGTCTCTCCCCCTGTCTTCCTCCTGATCACCACTGACTGTCTCTCCCCCTGTCTTCCTTTCTCTTTCTTGTTCTCGCTCCCTGTTCCTCCCGATCACTACTCTTCAGACAAAGCAGACAAGCCCCTGGGGAAGATGAACATCAAGTTCCGCCTGGCGGAAGAGGGGGAGCTGGAAGACGGAGAGGCCAGAGGCCCCACCCTGCAGTTTGTCCTGGAGAAGGGAGAGGTAGTGTTGGAGGAAGAGGATTACAAACAGCAAGGAGACGGCTGCTTGACACCTGGAGACGATCATATGCCATGTTTCGACGGACAAACTGCTGCCTCGCCTCCCTCCCACAGCGCCAACGACCCCAATACAGACCCCTGATCTCAGTTAGGTTCCTCAACCCCCTCCCACTGACCAAGGGCCTGGGCTCCCCAGCACTGATCCCTGGTCGGTGTCCAGAGGCACGTTGATGTGCCAGACAGGGCCCTGCTGCACGCTCTGGACTGGACTGACTCAAAAGGGGACCTTAGCAGTGTGACAGTCAATCCCATTGACTCATTCACTACCCCTTTTAAAATCTGAGGGTGGTCTCGTACAGTTGATAAGTTATTGGAACTGCAGTATTTATTAATGTCTAGGAAGGGATGGGCATGGGGCAGGTAGCTAGTTAGTCTTACCTTGCTACTGTAGCCTCAAGCCAACTCAGTTGTGTTGTGAAGATGACCGATTTAGTCAGATGTGTTGTTATCAATTCTCTCTTACAATCATTTCAGAGAAATAGCTGAGGTAAGCGTGGGAGGGGATATTGGGCTGATATAGGGAACACATAGCTGAGGTAAGCGTGGGAGGGGATATTGGGCTGATATAGGAAACACATAGCTGAGGTAAGCGTGGGAGGGGATATTGGGCTGATATAGGAAACACATAGCTGAGGTAAGCGTGGGAGGGGATATTGGGCTGATATAGGAAACACATAGCTGAGGTAAGCGTGGGAGGGGATATTGGGCTGATATAGGGAACACATAGCTGAGGTAAGCGTGGGAGGGGATATTGGGCTGATATAGGAAACACATAGCTGAGGTAAGCGTGGGTGGGGATATTGGGCTGATATAGGAAACACATAGCTGAGGTAAGCGTGGGGAGGGGATATTGGGCTGATATAGGGAACACATAGCTGAGGTAAGCGTGGGAGGGGATATTGGGCTGATATAGGAAACACATAGCTGAGGTAAGCGTGGGAGGGGATATTGGGCTGATATAGGGAACACATAGCTGAGGTAAGCGTGGGAGGGGATATTGGGCTGATATAGGGAACACATAGCTGAGGTAAGCGTGGGAGGGGATATTGGGCTGATATAGGGAACACATAGCTGAGGTAAGCGTGGGAGGGGATATTGGGCTGATATAGGGAACACATAGCTGAGGTAAGCGTGGGAGGGGATATTGGGCTGATATAGGGAACACATAGCTGAGGTAAGCGTGGGAGGGGATATTGGGCTGATATAGGAAACACATAGCTGAGGTAAGCGTGGGTGGGGATATTGGGCTGATATAGGGAACACATAGCTGAGGTAAGCGTGGGAGGGGATATTGGGCTGATATAGGGAACACATAGCTGAGGTAAGCGTGGGAGGGGATATTGGGCTGATATAGGGAACACATAGCTGAGGTAAGCGTGGGAGGGGATATTGGGCTGATATAGGGAACACATAGCTGAGGTAAGCGTGGGAGGGGATATTGGGCTGATATAGGAAACACATAGCTGAGGTAAGCGTGGGAGGGGATATTGGGCTGATATAGGGAACACATAGCTGAGGTAAGCGTGGGAGGGGATATTGGGCTGATATAGGAAACACATAGCTGAGGTAAGCGTGGGAGGGGATATTGGGCTGATATAGGGAACACATAGCTGAGGTAAGCGTGGGAGGGGATATTGGGCTGATATAGGGAACACATAGCTGAGGTAAGCGTGGGAGGGGATATTGGGCTGATATAGGGAACACACTTAGGCCTTTGTGTTTGAGTCTCTGTACTGTAGACTAGATTGTGTTGAGTGGCTGCACTGACAAGGGGTTTGCTTTACTGTCCCCTGTAACAAGTTGGTATCCTGTCAATTCAGTGGCGTGTGAGTGGATTTACAGTGTGGCTAGTAGTGTTATTTTGAAGATGAATAGGTGAGGAATGGGCTCTCCTGACCAAAGGGATGTGTTAACGCTCACACGAACGCTTTTAGAAAAAGGATAAGGCGCCATTTTGGGTGAACCGATGAGTTCAATTTGATTTATTTTGTACTGGTAGCTACATCAGGGAAATGTAAGAGTGAAAAAGATGTGTGTGTGTGCAATCGTTCCTACACTACCAAATCAATACCTTTTATCGACCCTAGTCATGCATGTTTCATTTTTCAAATGTCAGTAGGTTATGCAAAAACAATACATCAGTCCGATTTCCGCAACAACTAAGAGCATTGAAGCACGAGGCTCAACTCCTCCGCCGTTTTGGGTCCCGTATAAACCACGGTGTAACATGCAGCCGCTCTCATGGATACTGTGTGAGGAGAAAGTCTTGCACTGCGCTTAACTACATGTCTGTAGTGCTATAAACCACGGTGTAACATGCAGCCGCTCTCATGCGCGGATACTGTGT